>NW_025838632.1:0-5208 GCF_002878395.1 Capsicum annuum | reverse complement strand
CTGATTTTGCCCTTCTTTTTCTAGAACCCATTTAGGGGATCCGTTTTGATCCCAAACCAAAAGTAGTCAATATGGATATCATTACACTCGTATTGATGATTAGATTTCTATTTTGATAGTATGATGGTATTTTGGGATTGTGAAGTGAAAATGGGCGCTTGGAGAATGATTTGAGGTCTTGCGGTTCGGCCTTGAGGTAGGCTTCTGTCGACTCTTCTCCGTAGATGATGTGTGATATATATTGTGTTGTGAATGCAAATGTTAGGTTTGTTTATGCATAGAATTACTTGGTATTTAATATTAATGTTTTGGAAATTAGATGAGGGTTTTGAACCCGTAAGGTGGAATGGGTATGACCTGTTAGAATCCTATTGCCTTCTCCACAGATTGGACTAATTTGTAGCATGAATATGATATGATTCTACATTTGGGATGTGGTTAAAGTTTTGAAATCATGGTTAGTATGATTAACCTTAGTTAGGCTAGGTTAGTGGTTTTGAAACCGTAATTTATGTAGAGTTGACTTTAATGCTCATGTTTTTAGACGAATTTCCTATCTTAGGATTGGTTATGGCTTACTTGACATCTAAAAGTGAACTAGATACCTTAGCCTAGTTTTGGGGGTAGATTGCCTAAATATGGAAATTGAAGATTAGAAACGGGTTCGTCCGGCCCACTTAGTCAAGACTTGTATAAGCCCTTGTGGAATTAGTTGTGGATGTTAGGCCTAGTTGAGACGAATGAGCCTTATTTATGAGATTTTCTTGATGAATTAATAAATCATGAAGACTTTTTTCAAATTATGATTAATGGCCTATATAGATGTTAATTTCTCTTAGATCAAAATTGGACCTTTAGAGATGCTATTTCCTCTTAGATACGATATATGACCTATGGAGACGATATTCCTCTTAAACATAATGATTGTCCTAGAGAGGTGATATTCCTTATAGTTATGATGTGTGACCTATTGATATGAGATATCATATGTGAGAGATGATTATATGCTTATTGAGATCATACCTCCTTTATGTGAGATGCCTTCTATACGGGAGAGGATTAGAGATATGCTATGTCTTATAAATATGATTACATCTATGAGTTTAAGATATGTATACGGGTCGAAGGCCGTTATTATGTTATTGTGATTATTCCGGACGTATTATTGGGCCGAAGACCATGTTAAGATATTTGTTGGATATCTAGGAAGTGTTTATCCTTGTAAAGGATATAGTTGCAGTTTATGAATTTATATGCATGTGCATATACATAACTCTCCGGTATGGGACGAAGGAGAATGCGGTATGATGCTCATTATTCCACTGATTGAATACTGGTGATGGCATGCATAGATTTGGTACGTTCATGATTATTATATCAATAATTGATGTGATTCTATATACGGTGCGATCTTATGACTGTTCTTTCTAATTAAGCGTTAAGATATGTGGTAATTAGTTTCCTATTAGATGACTATAGCACTTGATGACTAGGAGTCTAATGAACTAGTTAATGAACCTTGCTTAGTTGAATTATGGTACCTAGAGATAGTTGATGCATGGTTAATGATGTTGTCGAGTTTAGCATAGGTGAAGATTAGTTGTTATTAATGACTAAGTTTACGATGCCACTTAGTTGTTGAATGATGATTTGTGTATTAATGAGGTTAGATAATAAAAGAGGTTAGTTATATGAGATAACTAGTTAATAATAAGTACTGGTTAGTTAACAATGGGCAGATTGAATATATTGATTAGATAGTTATCTTTATGGTGTTACATTTATAGTTATGAGTACTTGATTTACGTTATTATTTTACATTAATTGATGATGATATATTAATACCCGGTAAGTTCGGAGGATACTATGATGATATATTGATACCCGGCAAGGCCGGAGGATACTATGATGATATATAGAAAAAAAGTTGTGCAGATTTTTCTGCACTATTTAAAGCAGTTTTGAGTTCATTTTGCTCATTTTTCATCTTTCATCTTTAGTGTTAAACCCAATAATAGTGTGGGATCTTAAAAATGAAACTAGTGGAAGCTCGGAAAGCTATATTAACATCTATTTCTTGATTCTATTACGAATTTAAAGTAAGAATTCACCCTTTTCTTAGAAATTTCTTGATTAATTTCCCAAAACTTCAAAAATCTTTGGACTTGATTTTAAACTCCAATTTCACTTGAATGATATTTTTATCTTAGAATTACTAGTTTTTCATCAATTTAACCTTCAAAACAACTTCGATTCTTGATTTTAATCCAGATTTCAAAGATTTTACCCGATAAAGCTCAAAAATAATTTTTCTTCGATTTCAACCTCATTTTTTACTCGATTTAACTTGGATTTTCATCTTTAGTTTTCTAAAAATATGAGGAACATATTTTTGAAGTAAAGTTCTGATTTTGTCCTTCTTTTTAGAGAACCAATTCAGGGGATCCGTTTTGACGCCGAACTAAAAGTAGTCAATATGGATATCACTAGAATCGTACTGATGAATAGATTTCTATTTCGATAGTATGATAGCATTTTGGGATTGTGAAGTGAAGATGAGCGCTTGGAGAATGATTTGAGGTTTTGCAGTTCGACCTTGAGGTAGGCTTCTGTTGACTCTTCTCCGTAGATGATGTGTGATATATATTGTGTGTGTATGTGAATGTTAGGTTTGATTATGCATAGAATGAATTAGTAGTTAATATTTATGTTTTGGAAATTAGATGAGGGTTTTAGACCCGTAAGGTGAAATGCGTATGACCTTTTAGAATCCTATTACCTTCTCCACAGATTGGACTAATTTGTAGCATGAATATGATATGATTCTACCTTTGGGATGTGGTTAAAGTTTTGAAATCATGGTTAGTATGATTAACCTTAGTTGGGCTAGTCTATTGGTTTTGAAACCGTAATTTGGGTAGAGTTGACTTTAATGCTCATGTTTTTAGACAAATTTCCTATCTTAGGATTGGTTATGGCTTACTTGACATCTAAAAGTGAACTAGATACCTCAGCCTAGTTTGGGGGGGGGGGTTAGATTGCCTAAATATGGAAATCAAAGATTAGAAACGGGTTCGTCCGGCTCACTTAGTCAAGACTTGTATAAGCCTTTGTGGAATTAATTGTGGATGTTAGGCCTAGTTGAGACTAATGAGCCTTATTTATGAGATTTTATTGGTGAATTAATAAATTGTGATGACTTTTCCTTAACTATAATTAATGGCTTATAGAGATGTTAATTCCTCTTAGATGCGATATTGGACCTTTAGAGATGTTATTTTCTCTTAGATATGATATATGACCTATTGAGATGATATTCCTCTTAAATATGGTGATTGGCATAGAGAGGTGATATTCCTTATAGTCATGATATGTGACCTATTGATATGAGATATCTTATGTGAGAGATGATTATATGCTTATTGAGATCATACCTCCTTTATGTGAGATCACACCTATACGGGAGATGATTAGAGATATGCTATGGCTTATAAATATGATTACAGATATTGTTCTGAATATGTATATGGGTCGAAGGCCATTATTATATTATTGTGATTATTCCAGACGTATTATTGGGCTGAATACCATGTTAAGATATTGGTTGGATATCTGGGAAGTGTTTATCCTTGTAAAGGATATAGTTACAGTTTATGAATTTATATGTATGTGCGTATACATATCTCTCTAGTTTGGGATGAAGGAGGATGCGATATGATGCTCATTATTCCACTGATTGAATACTGGTGATGGCATGCATAGATTCAGTACGTTTATGATTATTATATCAATAATTGATGTGATTCTATATACGATCCAATCTTATGACTGTTCTTCCTAATTAAGGGTTAAGCTACGTGGTATTTAGTTGCCCATTAGATGACTATAGCACTTGATGACTAGGAGTCTAATGAACTAGTTAATGAACCTTGCTTAGTTGAATTATGGTACCAAGAGATAGTTGATGCATGGTTAATGGTGTTGTCGCGTTTAGCATAGGTGAAGATTAGATGTTATTAATGACTAAGTTTACGATGCCACTTAGTTGTTGAATGAGGATTTATTTATTAATGAGGTTAGATAATAAAAGATATTAGTGATAAGAGATAACTAGTTAATAATAAGTATTGGTTAGTTAACAATGGGTAGATAGAATATATTGATTAGATAGCTATCTTTATGGTGTTACATTTATGGTTATGCGTACTTGATTTACGTTATTCTTTAATGATAATTGATGATTATATATTAATATCCAGTAAGGTCGGAGGATACTATGATGATATATTGATACCTGGCAAGGCCGGAGGATACTATGATGATATATTGAAAAAAAAACTATGCCGATTTTTCTACACTATTTAGAGCAGTTTTGAGCTCATTTTACTCATTTTACTCTTTCTTCATCTTTTCTTTTTGTAGTTAAACCCAAAAATAGTGTGGGAGCTTAAAAGTGAAACTAGTCAAAGCTTGGAAAGCTATATTAACATCTATTTCTTATTTCTATTATGAATTTAAGGTAAGAATTCACCCTTTTCTTAGAAATTTCTTGATTAATTTTCCAAAATTCCAAAAATCTTAGGACTTGATTTTAAACCCCAATTTTACTCAAATGATATTTTTATCTTAGAATTACTAGTTTTTCATTAATTTAGCCTTCAAAACAACTCTGATTCTTGATTTTAATATGAATTTCAAAGATTTTACCCGGTAAAGCTCAAAATTGATTTTTCTTCGATTTGAACCTAGTTTTTGACTCGATTTGACTTAGGTTTTCAGCTGTAGGTTTCTAAACATATGAGGAACACATATTTGAAGTAAAGTTTTGATTTTTTCCTTCTTTTTCGAGAGCCCATTCAGGGGATCCGCTTTGAACCTGAACCAAAAGTAGTCAATAAGGAATCATTAGACTTGTATTTATGAGTAGATTTCTATTTTGAATGGAATTTTGGGATTGTGAAGTGAAGATGGATGCTTGGAGAATGATTTGAAGTTTTTCGATTCGGGCTTAAGGTAGGCTTTTGTTGACTCTTCTTCGTAGATGATATGTGATATATATTGTGTGTGAATGTGGATGTTAGGTTTGATTATGTATAGAATGACTTGGTATTAAATATTGATGTTTTGGAAATTAGATGAGGGTTATGGACCCATAAGGTGAAAAGCGTATGACCTTTTAGAATCCTATTGCCTTCTCCATAGATTGGA
>NW_025838631.1:0-1636 GCF_002878395.1 Capsicum annuum | reverse complement strand
ATATTAGTTTGCAAACTTTAAGTTTTTGCATGATGCCCTCTCGATTTCGAACTCAATAAGTGATATCAGAACCCATGGCTCAATGATTCGACGGTTATTGTTGAAAAAAGTTGCAACAAGTTTGATGATAATGAAGATATATATCTAAAAGCTACATGTGAAGACGATTATCAATCATATTTTCAACTATCCTGTTGTTACATATTCAAAAATAAAGTTCAATTTTAACCCTGCAAAGGGCTCATATATTGTTAATCCGAAAGAACTCATATATTTTAAACTCAAAAGCTTCATTTTAAGCATGTCAAACAACAGTGATGAAGATTATGTGAAGAACAAAGATCAAAGATGTGAAGAAGACGGATCAAGTAGGAAAATAAAACAAAAAAGGAGAGATTTATTAGGATTATTGCCCTGATTTTCTTAGCAAATTTAAATTTTGTTAATTTTTTTGTCCTGATTTTCTTAGCAAGTTTAAATTGTACTTTTTTTGTTGAAGAGAAATAAAAGTAGTACCATAATTACTTTTATTTTTCCTAAAAGAAAAATATACCACTTTTTAATATTTGATAAACCTCTTTATTGAAGGAAAGATTTTAAAACTCTATAAGTGGAATGCCACTTCTCATACAACAACACAATATCATCCACAATTAATATAGTCGTTTAAAGAGTCTTGTTTATGGGAGATTTTCTCCTAATAATTTTTTTATTTTCTTTATCTTAATTTCATATATAGGCTAATGGCTAAACCATATAATAATATTATGTCTTTAGTATTTTATATTGTGTCATCTAAATTATCACCATATTAGTTTGCAAACTTTAAGCTTCCGCAGGATGCCTCTCGATTTCGAACCCAACACACCCCTGCTTACATGATGTTGGATAATCCTTTCCTCATGTACTAATTTTTGAGTTTGAGTTAGACCCAAGGTCATTATGGTGGGGTCAGAATTTTCACCGAGGAGTTCAAAATGGAAAGAAGCAGACACACAAACTAGCTGAAAGGGGGTTCAATATCAATTATATGTAATATAATAAATAATTTTAATCATATATAAATAATATAATTTTCTTCCGATGGAAATTTGGATGAACCACCAACCATAAGGTAGTTCCGCCCCTGCAAGGTTCATTTATTTATCATAGGTGGGTGGGGGTGTTGGATTTCCTCACCGATGGGTTAAATGGTTCTTGATGTCATTATATGACCTTGGATAATCCTTCCCTCATGAACTAACTTTTGAGTTTGAGTTAAACTCAAATTCTATTTCTTTATCAATAGTTGGTTTACATAATTGCCAAGCAATCTTTGATTACATTTATAATCCAAAACTCTTCGGTTGATTTTGTTTCCTTTACTATTTCTGCTTCCTCTCAAAATGGTACGAAAGATCTTTTAGATATTTGTTCTTATTTGGATTGACTTATATATGTTGTATATATTTAGATGTATAAAATTGCCTTCACGGCTCTCTATTTGATTAATTAAGGCTTCAAACGTACTCCTAATTAATATTGTTTTGCAAAGTATTCCAAACAATTGCATTATAAGATTTATTAGTAGGAGACTTTATCTTGTACAGGTTTGTTAGTAGTAATTCGTTAGATTAATAATTAATTACTTTGAGAT
>NW_025838630.1:0-3593 GCF_002878395.1 Capsicum annuum | reverse complement strand
CTTTTTATGTGTCCTTAAATTATCGAACCCATAAGGTTATGTTTAGGTACCCTAGTGAACAAGTTATTGAGTAGGAGGGTGGTTCCCTAGCTCCTAGAGAAAGGTTTAATTCTTATCTTAGATCTCGAAGATTAATCTCCAAAGGGTGTCTCTATCATCTGGTCAGGGTTAAGGATACTAACTCGGAGGGTCCTTCATCATATTTGATTCCGGTGGTAAATGAGTTTCTTGAGGGCTTTTTGAATGATCTTCCTGGACTTTCTCTGGATAGAGAGATTGAGTTTGGTATTGATTTGGTTTCGGACATTCGTCCAATATCTATTCCTCCTTATATAATAGCTTCAGCAGAGTTGAGGGGACTCAAGGAGCAACTTAAGGATCTTTTTGATAAGGGTTTAATTCATTCTATTATATTTCCGTGGAGTGCACCTTTGTTATTCATGCAAAAAAAGGATGGTTACCTTTGGATGTGCATTGAATATCGATAATTGAATAAGGTAACAGTTAAGAATAAATATCCTCTCCCAAGGATAGATAACTTATTTGATTAATTGCATGGTACCAAATTCTTTTCTAAGATAGATCTTTGGTCTGGGTAATATCAGCTTAAGATTAGGGAGTGGATATCCCTAAGACAAATTTTCATACTCGGTATGGGAACTTGAATTCTTGGTGATGTCATTCAGTTTGACTAATCCCCGACGACATTCATGGATTTGAGGAGCAAGGTTTTCAGGTAGTTTCTGGATATTTTTGTCATTGTGTTCATTTATGACATTCTCTTGAATTCGAGGATTCAGGTGGATCATGTCAATCACCTCTTTGTGGTGTAACAGACCTTAAAGAAGCAACAATTATATGCAAAATTCTTCAAGTGTGAGTTTTAGTTTAATGCTGTAACTTTTCTTGGTCATATTATTTCTAGTGAGGGGATCATGGTGGATCCACAATAGGTGGGGGTGGTTAAAAATTGGCCTAGACCCACGACTCCAACCGACATCAAAGCTTCTTCAGTTTGGTTGGGTATTATAGGCGGTTCATGGAAAGTTTCTTGATGATAGTTGACCAATGACTAAGTTGACACAGAAGAAGGTAAAGTTTTCTTGGTCGGATGCTTTGAGGGGAGTTTAGAGACGCTGAAGAATAAGCTAACTTCGGCTCTAGTTTTGACATTTCCTAAAGGTAATGAGGGGTTTATGGTTTACTATGATGCGTCCTGGGTGGGACTTTGTTGCATTTTTATGCAGCATATAAAGGTGATTGCCTATGCTTCTAGGTAGTTGATGGTGCATGAGAGGAATTATCTTATTTATGATTTGGAGATTTTAGCGGTGTTTTTTTCTTTGAAAATATGGCGATATTATTTGTATAGAGTACATATGGACATTTATTTTGATCATAAGAGTCTACAATATGTGTTCACTCAGAAGAAGCTAAATCTCAGGCAGAGAAAATGGTTTGAGCTTATCAAAGACTATGATATCAGTCTTCACTATCACCCAGGTAAAGCTAACATGGTTGCTGATGCTCTTTGCAGGTTATCCATGAGGATTTTAGCTCTCATGGATAAAGAGAAGGGGGAATTGGTAAATGATATTCATTGCTTGACTAATCTTGGAGTTCATGTTTTAGACTCCAATGATGGTGGTGTGATGGTAAAGAAAGTGGTTCGGTCATCTCTTGATGAAGAGATCAAGGAAAAACAATTGGTAGATCCTATCTTGATAAAAATAAAGGATGCTGTTGGTGGGCAAAGGGTGATGGTGTTTGAGATCATCGGTGATGGTACCTTGAGGTACCAAGGGAGGGTATGTCTTCCTGAATCGATGGTTTACGATAAAGGAATTTTGGTGAGGCGTATGAATTGCGCTATGTTGTTCATCCCAGTTCGATAAAAATACATCATGATCTCAAGGAAATGTATTGGTGAAGTGGTATAAGAGGGATATGGCTGATTTTATGGCCAAGTGATTGGTGTGCCAACAAGTTAAAGTTGAGCACATGAGGCCTGGTGGGTTATATCAGGAAATTAATTTGCCTAAAAGAAAATGGTAGGTAATCAATATGGATTTTGTTATTGGTCTTTCTCTGTCTTAGAACCAATTTGATTCTGTTTGGGTCATCGTGGATAGGATGACAAAGTTTGCTCATGTTTTTCTAGTGAGGACTAACTTTTTAGTTGAGGACTATGCAGGTTGTATTTTTTTTGAGATTGTAAAGCTACATGGGGTACCTATTTTGATTATCTCTTACCCTGGTATACATTTTTTGTCTCACTTCTAGTGGGTTTTTAGAAAGGGTTGGGGACTAAGGTTAGTCTGACTACTGCTTTTCGTCCACAGATGGATGGGCAAGTAAAGAGGACTATTCATACATTGGAGGACATGCTCCAGGCATGCATGATTGATTATTGTGGCAATTGGGTTGATCATCTACCTTTGGTAGAGTTTGATTACAACAATAGCTATCATTCTAACATTAGGATGGTCTCTTTTAAGGCATTGTATGGTAAGAGGTATAGATATTCTATTAGATAGTTTGAGCTTGGTGAGGTAGATATGTTTGCCCAAGATTTGGTTTATCAAGCTATGGAGAAGGTAAAGGTGATTCAGGATAGGATTAAGGTTTCTCAAAGTCACCAAAAGTCCTATGCAGATGTAAGGGTAGAGACTTGGAGTTTGAGGTTGAGGGTAAGGTATTCCTAAGTTTCTCCCATGAGGGGAGTGATACAGTTTTATAAAAAGGGAAAGCTCTGTAATACCCCTGGAAAATTTTTCGTTGAAATTTTATGCGTAAATGTGTTGGGTTCTATCTTCTAAAATGAATTATAAATTTTTCGTGCGGAGTGTCTTATATTATGACCCACCATTGCGTAGAGTATCGAATAAGCTTTCCAACAATATGTGGATCATTCAAAACGGACACCCGAGCGATGAGTTATGAACATTCCGATCGAACCGTGAATAGTAGTGAACAGTAAAACGTGCAGGAAAAAGTACTGAGACCTGGCGTATTTTCGCTCCAACTTTAAATGATCATAACTCCTTGTACATAATAATCTGGGTGATCTACTATATATCAACGGAAAAGTCTATGAGTCCTCTTTCCAATGAAATTGGTTTCATCCAATTTGTCTATCGGAGCAAAATGTTATAGTCAATCTACTTCAGCCTATCAAAAGTGAATTTTTGGGTCAACTTCAAACGATCATAAATCCTCATACACAATGATCTGAGTAAGATACTAAATATCAACGGAAAGATATGAGAGTCCTCTTTCTAATGAAATTGTTTTCATCCAATTTGGATATCGGAGTAAAACGTTATGGTTGATCTACTTTAGACTATCAAAATAGTCCACCAAATGACAGATTCGAGAATTATTTATTTTTTAAGGGCGTTTTGGTCATTCCCCCTCACCCAAAATCCATCCAAACCCTATATTAAAGCCTATTAGAAGCATTATATGTTATATTTTATCAAATTTCATCAAAAAGAAAACCCTAAGCTCCTACATCCAACTTCAAGAACCTCCAAAGTTCACCAGTAATTCTGCAAATTTATTTAAGATTCCAAGTTCCTAGTTCAAGAACT
>NW_025838629.1:0-1079 GCF_002878395.1 Capsicum annuum | reverse complement strand
GTACTAAATTCACTTTTATAATAAGCAATTTTAACACTTTATACAGAATTGAAGCTGCCTGTTCTGCACATCCCACTGCTGATGTATTTATAAGCTTTGCATCTTTCTGAAGGTTGGTAGTGTTACTAGCCCTCCGTATTGAAAATCTGATAATGCAAAAGATGTGCTCTGTCTGATCATTAATTTCTTCATCGCAATGCAGTGCTGCTGCGTGCTCCATGTCTGCTCTTAAACAGCCTACCATCAGAGTCGTGGCTATTATAGCCGAGGGTGTTCCTGAGTCGGACACTAAGCAGATGATTGCTTATGCAAAGTCAAACAACAAGGTAAATTTCTGTGCATGCATTCATATAGCATTGTTTCGTTGTTGTTACTGCTTCTATTTCCGTATTCCCCTTTTCAAACTGCTTTGAGAAACTTCACTTCAGCCAAGGGTCTATCAAAAGCAACCTCTCTATCTCTACTAGTTAAACTGCATGGCATGTTGTTGTAGATATTCAAATAATCATGTTGTTGTAGATATTCAAATAATCATGAAAAATCAAAGGATGAATAAACATTAGAATCACATTTTAAAAAAAACAAAGTAAGTAATTTTACTCATTTTAGCCCTTACATAAAGTAAACTGATTCTTGAACCCCTTTCACGCTCATGTCACGTCAAGGTACTACAGAAACAAAAACCGGCAAAATCAGATCAAATTTGGGCATACCAATCTAACATATGATGTAAACGGTGCTCATTTTCAGGTTGTTATTGGTCCAGCTACTGTTGGAGGCATTCAAGCTGGAGCTTTCAAGATTGGTGATACTGCTGGAACAATTGACAACATTATTCAGTGCAAGCTTTACAGACCTGGATCTGTGGGCTTTGTCACAAAATCTGTGAGTACTTTGTGGAGTCTTTTTCACCAAGACTTTGTTGGTCGAATTAGCAGAATATTTCATCCAAACGTCTATACCTTATTGATTCCAATAGTTCAACTAAATCGTTCAATTATATTGTAAGTACCTTTAGCAAACGTTTGTGCGGTCTGGAATTTTCCAAGCAGAATAGATTGAATACTAGCAGTCGTATT
>NW_025838628.1:0-2168 GCF_002878395.1 Capsicum annuum | reverse complement strand
AACTACCTAATCGTATACCTAAAACTCTAACTCCTTGTATCTCACATCGGCATAGGACTTTTGGAAACTCTAGGTGGTCTTAACCCTCTCTCTAATAACCTTTACTTTCTCCATTTCTTGATAAACAAGATCTAGTCTGAAAAATTAGGGTTCACCTACCTCATACCAACTAATCAGTGACCTATACCTTCTACCATAAAGAGCCTCAAACGGAGTCATTTGAATGCTAGAATAATAACTGTTATTGTATGCAAACTCTATAAGCAGCAAGTGATCTAGCCAACTACCTTTAAAGTCAATTACGCAGGCCCTTAATATATCTTCTAAAGTCTTATAGGATATTCCACTTTCCCATCCATTTGAGGGTGAAAAGTGGTGCTAAGGTTCACCTGGGTACCCAACCTTTTCTGAAAGGATCATCAAAACTAAGAGAAAAAATGCATACCATGATTGGATATAATGGACACTAGGGCAACATGTAACCAAACTATCTCTTGGATATAAAATTTTGCATAATCCTTTTCGAATAATTAGTCCTTACAGGAAAAAAGTGTGCTGACTTGGTCATTCTATCCATGATGACCCAAATGGAATCTTATGTGTTTTAGGATCATGGAATACTGGTACAGAGATCTATATTAATCATTTCCCACTTCCACATAAACAAAACTATATCTTGAGAAATTCCACTCGGTCTCAAGGGCTCAACTTTAACTTGCTGGTAATTTTAACACTTAGCAACAAAATTAGAAATATTTCTCTCATGTTATTCCACCAATATACGACTTTTAGGTCATGATATACTTTTGAATAACTATGTTACACGACATACCTCAAGACATGGCTTTCTATCAATATCCTCTACCGTAGACCATCGAAATCTGAAATGCACAACCTCCCTTGATACAAAAATATAACGACTCCTCTGAACTCAAAGGCCAAGACATTCGGTTGGCCAACATAATTTTTAATTTGTATCAATATGGGGCCATTAGTTTTCTTTTCCTTAACATCGACACACAAGGATGATTTATCCACCTTGTAAATGGTCAATCCCTATCTTTATAGTCTAAGAGTTGGATCCCTAAATTAGCAAGATGATGAATATCCTTTATTATATTCCTCTCTTCTTCCCTAACATAAGGAAGACTACATATCAACAACCTATAAAGAGCATCAGAAAACACATTAGCTATAATTTTGTGCGTAAACATGTTGGGTTCTATCTTCTAGAATGAATTATAAATTTTTTTGTGCGAAATGTCTTAGATTATGACCCACCATTGCATAGAGTATAAAATAAGATTTTCAACAATATGTGGATCATCCAAATAGACACCCGAGCGACGAGTTATGAACATTCCGATTGAATCGTGAATAGTACTGAGCAGTAAAACATGTAGGAAAAATTACTGAGGCCTGGCATATTTTTTCTCTAACTTTAAACGATCATAATACCTTGGACATAATGATCTGGCTGATTTACTATATATCAACGGAATATCAACGGAAAGCTCTGCTATTCCACTTTCCAATGAAATTGGTTTCATCCAATTTGTCTATCGGAGCAAAAATTTATGGTCGATCTACTTCTTCCTATCAAAAGAGCATTTTTGGGTCAACTTCAAATGATCATAACTCCTCGTACACAATGATCTGGGTAAGATACTATATATCAACGGAAAGATATGAGAGTTCTCTTTCTAATGAAATTGGTTTAATCCAATTTTAATATTGGAGTAAAAGGTTATGCTTGATCTACTTCATACTATCAAAATAGTCCACCAAAGGACAGATTCGAGAATTATTTGATTTTTAGGGGCGTTTTGGTCATTCCCCCTTACCCAAAATCCATCTAAACCCTATATTAAATCTTATTAGAAGAATTATATGTTATATTTCATCAAATTCCCTTAAAAAGAAAACCCTAAGATCCTACATCCAACTTTAAGAACCTCCAAAGTTCACCATTAATTATGCAAATTTATTCAAGATTTCAAGTTCCTAGTTCAAGAACTCCAACAACCATCATTCAAAGGCACGATTAACATCTCAAAAATGAGTATCGATCTAAAGTTCATCATTCAAGGTATGTGGAGTTTTTCAACAAAAACTCTCTTTCGTTCTTGAGCCCAAAAGTAATCTTCTTTACAAAGGCATGATTTTTA
>NW_025838627.1:0-2131 GCF_002878395.1 Capsicum annuum | reverse complement strand
TTAAAGGAAAAAATAAAAATTGAAAATAATAAAAATCACAATAATAAATTTAAAGAAAAAAAAGAGTGAAAAAAAGTAGAATGATAAAAGTAAAGGAAAAACTAAAAATTGAAAATAATAAAAAAAATAAAATTTGAGAAATAAATGAGTATGGAAAGGTTAAAAATATATTTGAGGTGTGGAGGGGCAAAATGGTACTTTTAGTATATTAAAAAGTAAGGAAGGCTATTCTTCAAAAACATTCTTATTTGAGGTCAAATATCTAAAGTCAGCCATATTTAGGTCTATGACATGCAATTTTCTGTTCTTAAATAGATAAAAATTGAATTGATGGATTAAATGAGCAATTTTTCATGTGAACATTGATGTGGATTGTTTAAGTGATCTTTTTTATTTACGTGGCATGTTTAACGTCCAACCATATTAGAGATGAGTAATTTTGAGCCAAAAATTTAATAGAAAAGTATTTTTGTGTTGTCCGCCTATGTACATGTGTCTTGCCCCTATTTAAATAACTAGTTTAGGTGTACGCGCCTTGCGCGTGTACCTCACTTTAATGAGTTCAAATAGTATACTAAATAGGATATTTGTATAAATAATAAAGATGAATATAATAGTTAAATTTAATATCTTATGAAAATTTATTTATTAAACCTAACCTTTGCCAAAAATATTTTTAAAAGTCGATCAACATTCATCTAACATCTGTAAATTGCAATAAAATAATACAATGATAGAGACATCAAAATAATACAATTAAATATAATCTTTACACAAAAAAAATTTATTAAAGTCATCCGACACTCATCTATGATAATAGAGATATCAAAATAATACAACTAAATCTGACTTTTATATAGAAAAAATTCCTCAAAGCTGACCAACATTAATCTATCACCTGTAAACTACAACAAAATAATACAATAAAAGTAATATAAAAACAACAATTAAACTTAAAATTTACACACAAAAATTTCTCAAAGTCGATCGAGATTCATATACGAACTGTAAACTACCACAAAATAACAAACTAATAGAGATATTATGATAATACAATTAAACCTAACTTTTCTAAAGAAAAAATTTAAAGTCGATTCACATTCATCTAGCATCTGTAAAATAAAATAAAATAATAAGATAATAAAGATATCAAAACAATACAATTAAAACTTACCTTTACACGAGAAATCCTTCAAAGCTGTAATACCATAGGAAGTTTTTCGTTGAAATTTTGTGCATAAACGTGTTGGGTTCTATCTTCTAGAATGAATTATAAATTTTTCATGCGGAATGTCTTAGATTATGACCCACCATTGCGTAGAGTATCAAATAATGTTTCCAACGATATGTGGATCATCCAAAACGGACACCCGAGCGACGAGTTATGAACATTCCGATCGAATCGTGAATAGTAGTGAACAGTAAAACGTGCAGGAAAAAGTACTGAGGCCTGGCGTATTTTTTCTCCAACTTTAAATGATTATAAATCCTTGTACATAATAATCTGGGTGATCTAATATGTATCAACGGAAAGCTCTATGAGTCCTCTTTCCAATGAAATTGGTTTCATCCAATTTGTCTATCGGAGCAAAAAGTTATGGTTGATCTTCTTCAATCTATCAAAAGTGAATTTTTGGGTCAAGTTTAAACGATCATAACTCCTAGTACACAATGATCTGGGTGAGATACTATATATCATCGGAAAGATATGAGAGTCCTATTTCTAATGAAATTGGTTTCATCTAATTTGGATATCGGAGTAAAACGTTATGGTTGATCTACTTCAGACTATCAAAACAGTCTACCACAGGACAAATTCGAGAATTTTTTTTATTTTTAGAGGCCTTTTGGTCATTCTTCCTTACCCAAAATCCATTCAAACCCTATATTAAAGCCTATTAGAAGCACTATATGTTATATTTCATCAAATTCTCTCAAAAAGAAAACCCTAAGCTCCTACATCCAACTTCAAGAACCTCCAAAGTTCACCATTAATTCTGCAAATTTATTCAAGATTCCAAGTTCCTAGTTCAAGAATTCCAAGAACCATCATTCAAAGGCACGATTAACATCTCAAAAACGAGTATCAATCTAAAGTTCATCATTCAAGGTATGTGGGGTTTTTCAATAA
>NW_025838626.1:0-3731 GCF_002878395.1 Capsicum annuum | reverse complement strand
TTAAATCTTTCAAATTTTCTATTGTTTATGTGCTTAACTATTTTTGTTTATACATGCAGTGTAGCAATGATAAAATTTTTATTCTCATATTTAATACTAAAAAAGTCATATTTATCTTTCCTTATTCATTTTATTCAAAATACTACCATACTATCAGTTTACTATAAAAGTAAAGAATTTTTACAAATTATATTTTTATATACATTTTTTTATTATAAAGAATTTCTTCAATGGATAAAAGATTTTAGGTTATAGTGCTCATCAAATTTCTTTGAATAACTATCAAAGTATGTTGATGCTTTACTTGATTTTTAATTATTTTATTGTTATTTATGCTTAAAATTATATCTATATTTGTTACAAATATATCTACCATGGATAGAAAGATTATAGGTAATTCTCATCAGATTCTTTTATTTAAGTTTAAATATATATTGTTTATGGTTAATTTAATTTAAAATTATTTTATGTTGATTAATTTTATATTTTTCTTTTGAAATAGATGTACCTACTATGAATGAAAAAATCATAGGTAATACTCATTAGATTTCTCTGAATAATTACAAAGTGTGTTCTCATACTTGATTTAATTTTATAGCTATTTTATTATTTTTTGTGATTAATATTATATTTATCTTTTGTCATTGATGTACCTAAGAAAAATGAAGTTTTCACAAATCTTATGCACATAAATTTCTCCAAAATACGAAATGAATATTTAAGAAATTAACAAGTACTATCGAGAATAAAAACATACGAAGGAGATTTATCAGACCATTTGTATAAAGAATGCATTGAAACATATTTGTATATGCACAAATATTATCATTTTTATTTGTCTTAATATATTTCTCCGTTACATTTACATATCTACTCTCTACTGAGAAAGTTTTAAAATAAATTTGTATGCATCTAATTATTGCAATTGATTTATTCCTTTCATGATTTTACTTGAAAATATGCATTTATATATAAAAAATATTTACAGATTCTATTTGTCATTTATTTTTTTTTAAATCATACAACTAAAAATATCATTATTTTTATCATGTTATATGCTTGCGATGTTTCTCTACGGTCCTTTGTCTTGAGCCGGGGGTCTATCGAAAACAACCTCTCTACTTCTTCAGATGTAGTGGTATGGACTTCATACATTTTATCCTCCCCATACCCCACTATATGGGAATATACTGAGTTTGTTGTTGTCGTACAACTAAAATATCGATAAAAAATAAGTCAAATGAACAATAAAAGTCAATATTAACAATCGAATAATTTTAGATAGTGAACAATGCAATAAAGAAAATTATAGGTCAGTCTTTTGATAATTATAAGATTCATTATATTTTTTCATAAGATAAGATTATGGGATTGTGCGGAAGAAGAGGTTGAGAGGATTGAATGGGGGGATGGCGAAAGGAGAGTACATTATTTAATACAAATTATATTTAATAATTCTTAATTAATTTAAAATATATTAATGTGCTACAATGAAAGTTAATTTACTCTTTCAAATTAATAAATAGTATTTCTAATGATTTATTTTTTAAAGTATCCCGCGCATCGCGCAGGTACTTATGCTAGTTTTCATAAAAGCACAACTTAAGATACCAAAAATACCAGAAATCTCTTCAACTTGAAAATGTTACAAAAATCCCCTTTTTCCTCTTTTCACTCAAAACATAAGATACATCCATTCCAATCTCTATTTTCATGGCTACTTCCTTGTAAAGCTGCACATGCTCCATCAACTGCACAATTCATGCTCCATCTTCTAATTAACAGATAAATATACCTCCAAAAACATAATTTTGTTAATAATACAATTTTTTTTAAAATATTCTTCTCCATATTCAACTTCTAGATTTTTCTTCTCTATATTCAGATGGTGAGATTTTTATTATTTTTTTTCCTGGTGCGATTTTTCTTCTTCAATTATTTGCAAAGCTTTCTTGGTGCAATTTTTCTTCTTCAACTATTTGGAAAGCTTTCTTCTTCAATTTCTCAATATCCATCTGGTGCAATTTTTATGTATTCCACTTTTTAGTTTGTGGGTCAAATTGTTGTCCAAGAAAACATTATTAGATAGTTCAAAGTGGGAAACAAAAAGAAAATTGTATTTTGATGAAGAATACATGTATTCGAATTGTATCTTCTATGTTTCAATTTATCTGCAAAGAACAAGGAGGCTGGCCTGAAAATCCAACTTTGCAACTTTTTCGTGGTGATTTGATTATCTGTAAGAAGTATTTCAGTTGAAGTGTTGTACAAGAATATTATTATATCTATAAGATTCGAGTTGATCGCAAACATATACATATGTCATATACATATTTCAATACATTCGATATGTTTTATCATTTTATATTTGTTTATATTACCCATCTACTTTATGTATCTCTCATTTAATAACCTCGGCTTAACATATATAAGAGTCATGCATATTAGTACAACAAGAGATACATATAAGATTTGTTAAAATGTAGTATGTATCTCTTACAAACATAAAAAAAAATGTATCTCTTGTTATAAGATTGTTAAATGCTAAGTCCAAAGATGTTAATACATCTTTCAATATATTAGATACATTTTGTCATCTTTTATCTTTGTGTATATTACACATCTACTTTACGTATCTCCCATTAGATAGCTTTAGTGTAACATGTATAAGAAGCATTCATATTAGTACAGTATGAGAGACATATAAAATTGTTATAATGTAGTATGTATCTCTTACAGACTTTAAAAAGTGTATCTCAACTTAGATACAATCATAATTGTGTATCTCACCTAATTATCTCAATATAGACCTAATTAAGTAATTCAGATGATTTGTACAAATAAAATAGTTTATTGATTTTAGTTTTGACTTTGTTTGAATAAGTTTAACAAGAATATCTTGCATGTTGGAATTTATGATTGGAATATCACCATAAGTTTGAATTCATTATTTATTAGAATTTCAGTAGAAATTGTATTATAATCTTAGAATAAATTATCTAAAAGTTATGATGATTATCTACGACTTAAGATGCATAAGAAAAAATTTGTATCTGTCCTGAAGGATCACGTAAGCTTTAATCACATTTTGATGTAACTTTAGAACTAAGTATTTACAAATTTTAGTCGATAATCACCATAAATATGTATCTAATAACACAAAAAAAGATAATCTAAACTTCATTATATTCAGAAAAATATGTATCTCCTTTTTGGTCTAGTCAATATATTATGTATGTTTACCAAATAGTTCAGAAATAAATGTATCTCAGTAATCAAAATTAGGTATCTCAACTACAATATTATACTCCCTTCGTTTAAAAAAGAATGACCTACTTTGACTTGGCACAAAGTTTAAGAAAATAAAGAAGACTTTTAAATCTTGTGGCCTTAAATTAAAGTTATGTCAAATGTACCAAAATACCCTTTAATCTTGTGGTCCTAAACATGCCATGTGGAAAGTTGAAATTAAAGTATTGTCAAAAAAGAAAAGAGGTCATTCTTTTTTTAAACGGACTAATAAAGAAAGTAGGTCATTCTTTTTTAAACGGAGGGAGTATATCAAAATGTGAGATACATGTTTTTGGCTTAAACATGTAAACAACTTTGTATATTTGGCTAAATTCACTCAACAAGAGATATGTATTTTTGTTTGTTAGAACGTTTGTCTTTAAAATTGAAACTATGATGAATTGCATAATTTGACAAATTATAATCCAACAAACTTAAAA
>NW_025838625.1:0-3980 GCF_002878395.1 Capsicum annuum | reverse complement strand
TAGAGAAAGAGTGGTGAATGTATTGGGATATAGTTGACATGGAATAAATTCTGAGGCATGTTGTGCTGCAATGACTTTGCAATTGTGATGGAAAACTCAAGGTATTTGTGGGGTCAATAGTGGAGAATGTAGAAGGAGGCAGTCGACTGGCCCAAGCTTGATATATTTCCATCATTTTTTTGCCTTAGTGTCATAATGTATTCTCTAAACACTCATTTTCCTGAATCTTTGTTGGATCCATGATGTCACTCTTTATATCCTTGTTAGACAAAACTAACCCTTCCTTAGTTTGGTGTGATATGGAGGACCAGCCAGAATGCCACAAACTAACCACCTTAAACTAACTGAATAAGAGATAACAAATGCGTTAGAGTTCAAAACTTTCTCAAAATCTCTTTCTTTTTTTTTCTTTTGAAAAGATCACCGAATCCAAGAAGAGCACCTATGTATCTCACTCCCGAGAGAGGAGAATTAGGTGTGCGTAGTTCGAGAAGTTTGGCCAAAAAATGACCAATCAAACTCTCATTCTTTTTCTTTTTATTTTTCTCTTTCTTGAAACTTTAAGAAAAAAACAATTTGTCAAAAGAATTGACAAAAATCTTTTTGAATTTTTTCAGCTTTAAAATTCCTATATAAAATGAAACCTATAATTACCAAAGAGAAATCTTTTGGGTTTTCGATTTTGGATTTCATATGAAAATAAAACTTGAAGCTATTAAAGAAAAATCTTTTTGTAGTTTTCTATTGAAGATGTACATGAAACACCTACTCTAAATGAAGAGTGAAGAAATTTTGTTTGGGTTTTCTAGATAAGATCACCGAACAAAAGGGTTGCCTACTATCTCACTCCTGAGAGAGGAGAATCAGGTGTACGTAGTTCGTCCAGGTTAGACAATTAAAGATTAAAGAATCGACTGAACCCTGACTTAAAAGACACGACCAAAACAGAAAATGAAAAACATCAACAAAATCTTTTTCAGTTTTCAATTTGACACTTCACATAAAAATAACACCATCAACTATGAAAGGATATTTTATTTTCGCTTGGTATGTTTATTATATAAAATGTACAAAATTTCTACCATATTTTTTTGAATTTTTCTTTTATAAAATGCTTGTATTGAAAAATAATCTTTTTTTCAAAATTTTTAAATTATGAATGCATTCTAAAGGAAAGAAAAGGAATTTTTTTGATGTTTTTCTGAGAAATTAGTTCAAAAGGTAGAAAAAATCTTTTTAAATTTTTGGATTGTGGAAAACAAAAGCCATAAAGAACTCTAAAAACTACGAAACTCTTTTTCGACTCACTTTTCTTTTTAATTTTTTTTTTCTTTTCGTTGCCTAAACACGCACTTTTTTTTAATTCTAGGACATGCTTCCCGCAAAATCAGTCCATCAAATGATCATGTTATCCTCAAAGATGCACAAATTAGCTCGTCGCGATGCTTATGGGTGAGTCTCCTACAAAGGACCAAATGGGTCCCTCTAGGTCTCAATATGATGCAGATGAGCATGACCTAAAGGCTGACCTAGGTTGAGGTCCACTAAAAAAGCTGTTCGAGGGAGCGTATGGTCGATAGTGGCTGAGACAGTTTTCCACCCACTCAATATGTCCAACGGCTACCCCTCCTAGAATAAAGGTGACTTAACTAAAGTTTGTGTACATGACGTGTACTTTGGGACTTGTTGCAAAAGAAGTGACTCAAGGTAATGCATTTGATGCCAGATCTAAAAAAGTAACACAAAAGAAAAAATTGTAAACACGTAGGACGTAGGTAATCAACAATGATAAAATAATAACACATATGACAACACAATCAAAATGTCTATACACCTGTAGTGCCAAACGAAGCCGATACAACTCAAAATAAAGCTAGAATTTTACAAAAAATTTCACAGCAGAGTCGCTAGAGCTGTCACACTCTTTTTACCAAAAAAAGATTGATTTTAAGTTTGAAAGAGTTTTTATTATTAAGTGACAAAAGATAAAGTTTGTTTCGAAAAAATTATTTTACGTTTAAACTCACATCCGCCACATAGCATAAATCTGGTGTGCCAAGTCTCCTTAGGAAATCCTTTTTTAAAATAATTTTTTTGACTCTTTCAAAACTGGTCCACAAACAGAGATTCTGGTTAAGGAATTCTGTGACCAAGGGGAAGGTATTAGGCAACCCTCGGTCCCATAGTTCGACCACGGTCTCTTCATGGAGTATATCTACTAGTATAACACTATGAAATGTATAAATCAACCAAGCACATAAACAATAAAAAAACAACCAAAACAATTAAAAATTCAAAAAATAGTGTTCAGTCCAATTTATTACAAACCCAAAATAAAAATGATTAAATAAGAACCTAAACTATTCTAATTGTCCTACCTATGCTTTACCAGATGCCTCGTACCTTTATCACGAACCTCCTTAACGTACATAATACTTCGGACCATTCCTTGGTGAATAAGTACACTGTGCCTCGGGGCATTCCCCGGCAAATGAACACAATAAAAATTTCATGCGATAAAATAGAAATCGTTCAACAAACATCCAAATATTCAACAATCCACTCTTCCTAAATTTTGCCTACCCAACCTACCGTTTGCCTACCTATTTTGATCTATCATGATACCATCGCGTTTAGCAATATCAATATCTATTCTAAATAAAACCACTAAAATTGCATCAAAATAAATCTACATTCACTTTTTCAACTTTTTCAAATCTGCCCAAACAACGGATTATAATTCTGAAATGAGATACCATTTCATCACACAATCCATAAACAAGGGAATCAATAATGAATCAACACAAACAACTATTCACCACCAACAAGGATCAAACAACACAAATGTTCAATCCCAAACATCAAATATCATAAACAATGAAATTAAAAAGAGTAAAAGAGTAGGATTAGACCTCAATTTGGAGCTTTCGAAATTCACTATTACTTGAATGAAAAGATGAAATCCACAATCGGAGACCTCGAGTTGTACTAAGTGTGAATAACCCAACCTCGATATAGAATTCAAACTTCGAATAGACTTAAAAACTAGTCGAAAACCTCAATACAAATATCAATTGCAGATTTTGACTTAAGCTTAAATGGGTCACGATGGAATCAGAGCAGGGTTTGCTGTTTCCATTTCACCAGAGCTTTGGTGAGCTCAAGAGATGGTAGAGAGACACAGGTAGGTTGAATTTTGATTAAATTTTAGGATGTTACTCACTGGTTCCAACATTTTCGGCCAAAACAGTAGAGGACAAGAGTGGGGATGTGGTTTTTCGATTGTTTTAGATAAAAATGATTTGGGTTTTGGTCAGGAGCTAGATCGATGGTGGATATGAAAATTTCGGTGAGAATTTTGCTGGAGAAAATTATTTCTCCTCTATTCTTTTCAGCTTGCTTTTTCTCTTTCTTCTCTCTTTCATCACTTTCTTTCTTGATCTCTCTCTATTCTCCTCTCCAATCTCTCCCTATTTTTTTGTCTCTCAGTTCTTCATTCTTCTCTCTTATTTTCATTATTTGTCCAGATTTTCTGTGTGAGTATATGCACCTATGAGGTGTAAATTATGTGTTTGTGTGAGTGAATTGTATGGGTGTATTCTCTGTGTGTGATCCTCTCCAGAAAATGGTTCAATCTACTTGAGAGTGTGTGTAGACAGTGTGTATATTAATTCTAGTGAGGTGTGTGTATTGCTGTTTAGTGGAAAAATGTGAGGGGTAAGGGTTAGGGTAAGGTGGTGAGGGGGAAACTATAGGAATAGCCTCAAAATAAGGTGACTTTCAAATTTTGACCTCAAATAAAAAAACTTTAAAAAAATAGCCTTCAGCTGTTAAGTGCTATGTTTTTGGACAAAATTGCCCCTGACCAATGAAGTAAATTGCATAAATGAACCTCATAATGATAACAACTCCATAATTATTCATCTTTCAACGTTTGCTTTTTCTCTTATTAATTTTACTTTGAATTTTTATTTTATTTC
>NW_025838624.1:0-2015 GCF_002878395.1 Capsicum annuum | reverse complement strand
TGTATCTATTATATCTGAGGCTACTAGAGTCGGACATTTCATAAAGATGAACCCACCTAAGTTCGCTGGCACCAAGGTGGAGGAAGATCCACAGGAGTTCATGGATGAGATGGAAAAGATCTTTAAGGTGATACATGTAAATGAGGTTGAAGGGGTGGAGCTATCAACCTATCAGCTCAAAGATGTTGTGAGTCAGTAGTATGCTGACTGGGAAGATGAAAAAGGTAAAAGTGCTGAGCCCACAGTTTGGGGCGACTTTGTGAAAGCCTTCCTTAATAGATTACTTCCTCTGGAGTTGAGGGAGGCCAAAATGGAAGAGTTTATGAATATGAAGCAGGGAAGTATGAGTGTCCAGGAGTACACTTTGAAGTTTAATAAACTAGCCTACTACGCACCAGAGTTGACTAGTAATATGAGGGCCCGGATGAGGAAGTTTGAATCTGGCCTTGCTGATGACCGGGTACTTGAGTGCCAGGGGGCTATGTTGAATAAGGAGTTAGACTTTGCTCAACTGACCATTCATATGCATCAAGTGGAAGAGAAGAAGAAAAAGATTGCTGAATCTAGAGAGAAAGATAGACAGGCTAAGAGATCTATATCTGTGGACCAGCACCAGAGTCAGCCGCAGAGTGGTAACTGGGGTAATAAGTGATCGAAGAATAAGAAGTTTTAGAATAATGCACAGTCAGCAGCCAGCGCCCCAGCACCTAGACCACGGATAGACAGACAAACACAGAATTTTTAGACTCCTCATGGGTCCAAAGCTCTAGGTACACAGTCTCAGGGCAGTGTGTCCCAGCAGCATTGTACTCGTCCGTGGTGTGAGGTTTGTGAAAGGAATCATCCAGGGAAGTGCTAGTTTGAGGGAAGAAACTGCTATACTTATGGCAAAGTGGGTCACCTTCAAAGATATTATCCATTTGTTGGAGTAAATGCGGGGAGAGAGGGGTGGCTAAGTCCTAAGCCACCTCCACAACTCCTTTCCCTAAAGGTGCCCCTTCAGCTGCCGGAAGCGATCGCAATCGGTTACATTCTTTAACTAACCACCAAGAGATGAAAGTTTCACCAGATGTTGTCACCAGTATGTTATGAATCTTTTCTCATGATGTTTATGTATTGCTTGATCCCGGGTCTATTTTATCTTATGTAACCCCTTATATGGTTGTTGGTTTCGGGTTTGAGCCCGAAGTTATTGTAGAACCCTTATCTATTTCTACTCTTGTAGGTGATTTTTTTGTTGCTAGAAGGGTATATAGAAATTGTGTCATGTCTATTCATGGTAGGGAAACTGTGGCAAACCTTATAGAACTGGATATGGTAGACTTTTATGCCATCCTTGGGATGGACTGGCTCCATTCGTGTTATGTCACCCTTGATTGCAGAACCTGAAAGGTCACTTTTTCTTTCCCAAATGAGACACCAGTTGTTTGGGCAGGGAGTTTTGTGGAACCTAGAGGTCACTTTATCTCTTATCTTAGAGCCCGAAAGCTTATCTCCAAAGGTTGTATGTATCATATAATCCAAGTAAAAGATTCAAAAGTCGGAAACCTTCCTCTGCAGTCAGTCCCTGTAGTGAATGGATTACTAGAAGTCTTTCCCAAAGATCTCCCAGGGATACCCCCTAATAGGGAGATAACTTTTGGAATTGATGTGTTGCCAGACACTCATCCTATTTCTATTCCACCATATAGAATGGCTCCCGTGGAACTAAAGAAGTTAAAGGAATAGCTTGCAGACCTCCTAGACAAAGGTTTTATTCGTCCTAGTGTTTCCCTATAGGGTGCACCCATGCTCTTTGTATGAAAGAAGGATGGGTTCCTTCGGATGTGCATAGACTACCGTCAGCTGAATAAGGTCATGATTAAAAATAAATATCCTCTTCCTAGGATTGAAGACCTTTTTGACCAGCTTCAGGGTGCCAAGTGCTTTTCAAAAATAGACCTTCATTCGGGTTATCATCAGTTGAAAGTTAGGGAGTCAGACATACCCAAGACAGCCCTCTGAACCCAATATGG
>NW_025838623.1:0-1779 GCF_002878395.1 Capsicum annuum | reverse complement strand
AGTATCGAAACATTGTCATGGGAATTGTTTGCCTATATACTTCAATGGTTGAAACCATGCATATGTGATTTGAGATTTTCCATGGAAGTTTGACAAATATGAATGATAAATTGTTTTCAAATTCCCATGATAATGTTTCGATACTCCATATTATATTATGATCAACAGAAGAGAGCATGAATTTAAAATAAATATTGTTCACCACTTGTAAATGATGAAGCACCTTGGTTTTTACATGATTATGCATATGTGGATGTGATATTGATGACTTGAAAGTTGGGTATGATGATACCCTACAGAATACGATATGTGATTGAATAAGATGAAATTTGAATGCATTGATTTTACATGAGAAAGGTGGATGCCCAAAGAAGGCGTTTGAGACATAAGGGCTCATCACTGGAAAACGTGTTTGGCAACACGGAATATTGGTACCAGGCTAAGTGATTTTTTGTACTTGACTTCATGTCATTCCCAAATTGGGACTATAAGTAGGAGCCCGGGCTAAGTGATCTTGGGCACTACCATTGGGTCGAGACACCATGCTATGTGATCTTGTGTGTCTCTTCCTCACTTATACTCAAATCTCGGCGGCAATCGAGGTTAGACAGTTGGTGTAAATTATGTAGGGTATTCCACCTAGCTCAGTTGCATTTCATCGATTGTTGAGAAAACTATAGCATTACACCCATGTGCTTTCAAATGGTTTGATACGAAATTGCTTTATAATGGATCTCAACTATATTTTGTAAACATATTATGTTTTGTTTTGATATCTCTACGTGCCAGTACTTTTGTGCTGACCCCCTCCCCTCTCCAACCTCTCAGGTTCAGAGGCCCAGTCTAGGGGTCAAGAGAATCAGTAGATCATTCAGACAGAGTTGTAGAGACAAGTGGTGAGCCTTCTATGTTTTGGAAGGTCTTATGTCCTGTATTTTTTTTATCTTATATTCAGTTTTGGGGGTCTACTGGGGGCCTTGTCCCAATTTATATACGGTTACTTGACTCAGTTTTAAAAACACAGTTATGCCTCCAGATAGTATCATCGATCAGAATAATCAGGCAGATGAGGTCCGTCCCACCCATGAGATGCAGACCCATAATAGGGCTCACACTCCAGAATTTGTCCCTACTCTAGAAGTCCCTCCAGTCCCGACTAGTCCACCTCGGGCTCCGCAGACTAATGCCAACCGCCCCCTAACTGTCAGAGAGATATTTTAAATGCAAAATTCAGATGGTCCATTCATATACTGACACAGTTGGTAGCTAACCAGGCTCAATGATCGAAAGGTGTTGGGTCTGCATCTGTTACGTTTGAGGCTACTAGAGTCGGACATTTCATGAAGATGAACCCACCTAAATTCACTGGCACCAAGGTGGAGGAAGATCCATAGGTGTTCGTGGATGAGATAGAAAAGATCTTTAAGGTGATGTATGTGGATGAGGTTGAAGGGTTGGAGCTAGCAACCTATCAGCTCAAGGACGTTGCGAATCAGTGGTATACCGACTGGGAAGATAAAAAAGGTGAAAGTGCTAATCCCACAATTTGGGGTGAATTTTTGGAAGCTTTTCTTGATCGATTCTTTCCTCTGGAGTTGAGGGATACCAAAATGGAAGAGTTTATAAATCTGAAGTAGGGCAGTATGAGTGTCCAGGAGTACACTTTGAAGTTTAATAAACTAGCCCTCTATGCACCAGAGTTGACTAGTAATATGAGAGCTCGGATAAGGAAATTTACATCTGGCCTTGCTGATAACCTGGTACTTGAGTGCCAAGGGG
>NW_025838622.1:0-4431 GCF_002878395.1 Capsicum annuum | reverse complement strand
AATTGCCATAAACTCCAATCTCTTGCAGAATCAGGGTTTCCCTCCTCCCTCTCTGAGCTGATCATCGACCATTGCCCTAATCTCCATTCCCTTCCAGTAAAAGGGCTGCCCTCTTCCCTCTTTACACTATCTATTTACAGATGCCCATTGCTCGAACCACTACTAGAATTTGACAAGGGGGAGTACTGGCCAGAAATTGCTCATATTCCTCAAATATATATCGGTGCTACAATAGTTGACGACCCCGAATATATTGACGACCCCGAATGCCTGTGATGATTAATATAAACAAGCTCCCATAGATGAAAGTTTTTCTCTTTCCTCAGTAGCTTTTTAGTTTTGCTTATTAATTCCCCTTTCTTGTTTGTTAATTATTTTCCTTTGTTAAGCTATTGTGTAAAAGTTTTGTTATAATTTGGTTATTATTTATGGAAAAGACTCAAATATGTCATTACACTATAAGAAGTGACTCATTTATGCATTAGTTAAAAGTTCGGCTTATTTGTGTCATTGTCGTTACAAAATCAGCTCATTTATGCCATTACTTTTTAATGGTGGGTTTTCAAAAATAATTTTGTCATGTGGCTTTTTATTAGTAGTCCACGTCATTAATTAAAATAAATCTATATTAATTTTAAAATGTCTGCATTAGTTAGTATCGGGATTATTTGTCCCACTATTTATACCATAGTGATGGAATAAGTTATCCCATATAAATGGCGTAATAATTGGGATAACGGACTTCTTTTAAGCCTTATTTAGAAATGAGTTTTCAACAATGTATGCTCCCCTAATTCGTGATGGGAGAAAAGGGAAGTTCTATTGGTATGTCTCCTTCTTTTTCTTGCTTACCTTAATCGTTCATTGACTTCTTTTCTTGCAACTTTGGAGTATATATTGGAGTCACTGGAATTACAACTAATCAGTTACTCTACGATAAAAAGAAAGTTAGTGTAGGATAGAAATTTTGAGGCTTCTGTTAACCGTAACATTTATAATGATTTAAAATCAACAAGAAACAATCAAAGGATATACACTAATCACTATTTTTTCTAATCAGAAAAATAATTGTTGTTGTAGAAAAAAAAATACTTCGGGTTATGTTAAATGGATCAATTCTTTTTAATGGGTCTAAGATATTTTGAAATTAATATTGATTTATTTTAATTAATGACATGTACCTCTAATACAAGGTCACGTGGCAAAGCTATTTTTGAAAACCCACCTTTAAAAAGTAATTGCATGGATGAGCTGGTTTTATAACGGTAATGGCACAAATGAGCCGAACTTTTAACTGATAGCATAAATGAGCCATTTTTGATAATTCAATGACATCTTTGAGCCTTTCTCCTTAATTTTTTTGGTTCATTTAATTAATGATGTGGACGAATCATTGTTGACCATGTGTACAAAATGGTTTTGCCAAAAACCACCAAACTAGATAAAAAAAATGGCATGAATGAGCCTTTTTTGGGAACGGCAATGACATAAATGACCCAACCTTTAAACGGATGACATAAATGAGCCTTTTCTCAAAGTTCAATAGCATATTTGAGCCTAACAATCATCGGTCATCACATATAAATGTGTTTAGATGACTTATTTTACGAGTTACTACTTTTGGTCCTTTTCTTCTTCCTTTCTTCCTATGTTCCTCTTTCTTTCCAAAATACATTTAGAATGACAGATATTAATATAATTTATGTAAATAATATTGAGAATATAAACTTATTTCTCACGTAAACATGTAACCTATGAAAGTTGTACATTGATCACCTTATTAGTATAACATTGCTCTAGACAGAATACTTACACCATGCATGCATATTCTTTTATTTTGAAGTAAATTATAAACTTATTTTTCACGTACATTTCACCTTTAATTGTGACCCAATGAAAAGCCACTAAAAGAAATTAAAACTCAATATATAATCACTTCACAGACGACCATCCAATATTTTTGGAATGGAGTACTTTTCTTCATTAGGAATTGGCAGTGATACGGCTTTCTTTCATGAATGGCAGTGTCCCATTTATGTAATGCTAAATTTTTTCGGTATTTTACATTTGTCTCTTCGCTTGAAGTTTCATTGCAGTAGCAATTCTTGTATTCTTGGCTTACTTGAGATGAAGCATGAGTTGCTGCAAATGGAACATACAACTCCAACTAAGAGGTACATAGAAAAAGGCTATTATAAATATATTACATTTTCATTGTCAGGATTTGGACAAAGCACTCAAAATTATCTGGGAAGGGGAAATCTGTTGAACATCAAAACTAGGGAGGGGAAAGGCGCAATGAAGGGTATCCTTAAGGTTAGATAACAAAAAAGGATTTACTCATGTTTTAGTTACCAAGATGCTTATATTTGTGGTGGTAGCAGTTTATTTTACTTCTTCTAGTTTTAGCGGATGCATATAACCTGTTCAAAATATGATGCAGTCTTACTTAACGCGTCTATTGCAGTCCAATGTCTCGATATCGTGGCAGTTAATTTTGAGGATTTCATCCTTGTTTGTCATTGTAGGAGCTGTTCCATCTTGTCTTCGTTGTCTTAAAGTCTGTCAATTCTTGGAATCACAAGGAAGAACTTGAATGGTTAGAAACCGCGCAAATCAAAAATGCGGATGAAGATTTCCAAACACATCTGTCTAGTTTGCCTTCCTTGAGATGAAGCATGCCTTGCTGCACATGTAACATACAGCTCCAATGGAACCCAAAATTACATGAGAATAAATGTTGTTTGATGTAACACACAAAAGAACATGCTGTATATTGTGGCTATAAATTATAAGGAAAGATATTGCTTTTTCATTGTTAGGATTTTGACAAGGCTCAGCGATTATTTGGGAAGTGAAAAGTTTTGAAGGGCAAGTTGTTGAAGCTTTAAGTGGTATTTTATTCTCATGTTGGATGGAACATCAGGACTATGGATGTGATGATAGCTTGTATTGTTGGCTTTTGGTTTCGGATGAGAGACAAGAATCGAAGGCTCGCTTCTTTATGCACCAACAATCAACATCTCTCATGTGTTTTGCCAATGTGGTATTTGACTAGGATGTGACAGTGATGTTCTTTTTACGCTGGATACATCTTAGCCAACAGAAAGCAAAAGACAACATGATTATTGGATTTCCAGTATTGAGAAATCTGAATGTGGGTTATTTCAAGCTTATGCTCCAGCATTGTTAAACTTAACTAGTATATGTGCCCGCGCAATGCACGGATAATATTAAAAAATTATAATCTTCTTTATTTGATCATATTGAATTCCTATTATTTTTAGTTTAGAGGTCACAACTTATCTTTAGTATAACAATATAACCTTCGAACTCAAATTCAACATAACTTGTCGTCTTCTTTAGATAGATTTAGAAGGGGAGCCTTGGAGTAACTGGTAAAGTTGCTGCCATGTGACCAGGAGGTCACAGGTTCAAGCTTTGGAAACAGCCTCTGGCAGAAATGCAAGGTAAGGCTGCGTACGATACATCCGTCGGGACATCAACTGTCTCACCATTCCACTGTACAGTAAAAGCATGAACATTTTCATCCCAGTTTGACACTTTCTTTGCTCCTAGAATTAATGTATGGATGTAAAACATGCCTGAAAATGTTTGAACCCATGTAAAGTCGCACTTCCTTCCCTGTGGTTGTGTACCAATTAGATGTGCATTAATGGGGAGGTTGTCAGCTGAGAAAATAGCAAAGTCAGTTTCCTTTGCTCCATGGAAGTACAACATCACGCCGTCACCACCCACAAATCTGGGATCGTAGCATAGAGCGCCATAACCATCATACCTAGCTTGTAGCCTTTGAACTTCCTGCTATTTTCCGATACTTGATTCATATGCAATTGAAAGTTTCTTAAATTGGCGCATCTTTCCTAGATCTTTAATCTTTTGTTAGAGAGAACATGTAAGCTATCTCAAAAACAGGTTTCCAGTAGTATTGCTTTCACATATACCTAGTGTAGTGAACTTCCTAAGTGTTGTGTCCCTATATTTTGACTTCAATATACAACCTGCTGCGCCATCGAAGGCTTTAACTATTTACTGCCAAATTATATGCGGTGAAAAAATTAAGATAGAATTTCCGCTTAAGCTGACAATCATGATATATAAGATCGAATTTGAAAGCAACAGTAAATCAAACATACAAAAAGACAAATGCGAGCTCCCTGTTTCGAGAATTGAGAATAAAACAAAAATTCAAGGATCTTACAAAAAACTTCATCGCTCTGCTGTTACTCAGGCTTAGGGCATCTTAGATAAGTCCTCCGCTTGATTCTCCATTAGTCCAGATGAAAGTGAAAGAATGTAACTCACACTGATATACACAGTGACAGAAGTTTGAAGGACGCATTTAATACACATTGACACATGCATGCATATTGGGTACTTAAAAGTAAAGTACTTAAAATTAAAGGAATT
>NW_025838621.1:0-1822 GCF_002878395.1 Capsicum annuum | reverse complement strand
CAACTAGAGAAACTTATAAGGAAGGTAGCTTTGTAGTTTGTGTTCATATTATAGAAATAGTCAAACTTATTTTTTTACCACCTTGATCTTATACGTTTGGCCTTCCTAAAAAATGTTGCGATAAACGTTAACTCCCATATTAACAGTCTTTCCCTCCAAGACCAAACCCCCACATCTACTCAAAAATAATTATAATCGCAATAACAAACTCCCCACAACCTGTTCGACACAATTCCTCATCATTTTCTAACAATTCCTCATCTTCTAATGCTAATTATACCACTAGTTTGAAATACTTAGAACTAATTATTATTGAAACAATTTTAATTTTTAATTTTTCTGATTTATAATACTTTTTCTTCTATTCCAATTTAAGTGACGCTGATATAATTTCAAAAGTCAACTTATGTTTCACTTATATAATTTCGATAGTCAATCAAATGTTTTTGGTGATTTATAATATTTTTTCTTCTATTTCAATTTAAGTGATGCTGATATAATTTCAAAAGTCAACCTATATGGCACTATATAATTTTAATAGTCAAACAAATATTTTATTGTGATTTATACTACTTTTTCTTCTATTCCAATTTAAGTGACACTGATATAATTTTGAAAGTCAATCTATGTAGCACTAATATAATTTCGACAGTCAATCAAATATTTTACGTTGACATATCATTTTGTGTCCATTTATGAAATATTATTAATTTTCTAATACTGCCATAATAATTAATTAGCGGTGATATAATAAAATCACGATTGAAGAAGCGAAGAAGACATGTCTTAAATGACTTATAACAACTAATTAAAACTGATATAATAAAATTACTATAAAAAATACTTGTGGGAAAAAAGCATAAATGGGCGACATATAAGACATCAAGTTAATTTAAAAAAATAAATATTAATTTATTATTTTATGTCTATTTTATATTTTATTATTAAATATTATAAATTTTAATAATTAAATAACCTGTAGTAATTAATTAGGGTTGATACAATAAAATCACGATTGAAGTAGCCAAGATGACATGTCTTAAATGACTTATAACAACTAATTAGAAGTGATATAATAAAATTACTATAAATAATACTCGTGGAAAAAGCATAAATAAGCCTCATATAAGACATGAAGTTAATTTTAAAAAAATCAAATATTAATTTATTATTTTATGTCTATTCTATATTTTTTATTAAATATTATAAATTTTAATACTTAAATAACCTATAGTAATTAATTAGGGGTAATATAGTAAAATTACGATTGAAGCAGCTGAAGCAGACAGCACAAGCAGATATGCCAAAGACGTGCTTGCTTATCCGCACTTATTCTCAATTTATGTGACACAAATATAATTTAGCTAATTAATTATTAAAATAATTTTAATTTTTAATTATTATAATTTTTAATACTATTTCTTCTATTTTAATTTAAAGGACACTGATATAATTTCAAAAGTTAACCTATGTCGTAGTAATATAATTTTGATAGTTAATCAAAAGTTTTATGTTGACATATCGTTTTGTGTCTATTTTATGAAATATTATTAATTTTCTAATGCAACAACAACAAACCCAGTATATTCCCACATAGTGGGATCTGGGGAGGGTAAAATGTATGCAATCCATACCACTATCCCTGAGAGAGTAGAGAGGCTGTTTTCGATAGACCCCCGGCTCATTTAATTTTCTAATGCGATTGTAATAATTAATAAGGTGTGATATAATAAAATCACGATTGAAGCGACGAAGAACTTGTGTCTTAAATGACCTATAATAACTAATTAGAAGTGATATAATAAAATTACTTTAAGAAAAT
>NW_025838620.1:0-9383 GCF_002878395.1 Capsicum annuum | reverse complement strand
GTCCAAGATTATATGCATTAAGTTGTGCTCCCCAAGTGTTTGATGGAGTGTCTATGTGAAATAAATGGTGAATACATGACATGCTAGCATATGTACAAGTTTATGCCCTACAAGTATTTGATAAAATGTCTCTATGAATGAATTATGAACAAGTGAAAAGTGTTATGCTTTCTCAAGATCATGCTATGCTTTACTTTTTATGCTATCAAGTTCTGAGGGTATTCAATACCCAAAAATCTAGTTGTTTACCTAGAGCTACTATAGTTACAGAATAGTCTTAGTCCGGTCATGAAACCATAGTACTCAGTTAGTTAAAAGAACTCAGCAAACTCAGTCAGTTACAATACTCAGTAAAACTTAATATCAGTCCAGTTCTGTTTAGTATAATAATCAATGTCATTCAGATGGGAATAAGATTCAGTATCAAGTAAACCCAAGGATGGGGGCTCACCTGCTAGTAGAGGGTATGATCCTTAAAAGTAGTCCTTGCATTCCAGAATAATGTAGCCAGCGTAGTTTGAGACATCAACCTACCATTTGAAGGTTGATAAGGTGTTTTAACCTACCAGTTAAGGGTACCACCATTCTTATTTAGGGATCCTACCAGATGAGGGTGACTATTCATTTATCTTTACCTGTGGCACGGTATTGATACCCTTCCAACAGGGTTACAGGTTAGACCCTAGTTATCTTATTTGAGGCATGTTAGTTAGATGACTACCTCCCACAGTTTCAATTTCAGTCTCAGTATAGAACTTAATTCAGTTCTATAGAATCAGGACTATCAGACACAGTTAATCAGTATCGGTAATTCAGTTATCAGTAATCTGACATATCAGTTACTTAGTAATCAGAACTCATTACTCATCTTCAGAAAAGCTCATATATAATATACACGTATATGCATAGTATTTCATACTCAATATTTTTATAGTAGTTTCAGTTAACCATGTACTCTTATTCAGTTACTTCAAATCATTTAGTCAGTTACTGTTCATGCATATGAAACCTTGCATTTAGCCTTTTCTTATCTAGCATACCAGTACATTTCATGTACTGATGCATACTCTTTTTTGCGTTATGATGTCTCCTATCATGTTTCGGATGCTCAAGTTCCTGACCGTGCGTAGACAGATTCAGTTAGCAGCTTCAGATTCAGTAATGAGTCCTCATTTATCGAGGATATGCTTTTATTTTAGTATTTCAACAGTTTTAGTATTTCATTGTCGGAGTTAGTTGGGGGATTTTCCTATCAACTCCACTTTCAGATAGTTCAGTTAAAGCCTTTTCAGGTTAGACTAGTTCAGACAGTATTTCAGATGTTTTATCAGATATTATTACAGTTGTTATTTTTTATAAATATTTACATTAAGAACCTTATGTCATTTCATCCAATTTTCCATATTATTACAGTATTATTATCCAGTGCTCATAGCAGGTAGCGATCATGGGTTAGCTTGTAGTCTTTCGGGGTCGTAAGCACCGTATGGTATTCGAGGTGCAAACTTGGTGCATTATAAACTTGGTATCAGAGCCTAAGATTTAATAGAGTCCTAGGGAGTCTGAAAGGCATATCTAGTAGAGTTTTGTGCATGTATGTGTAGTGCGTCACACTTATGAACAAGAGGATATGAGATGTTTTAAGAAAAGTTTCCCTTCTTTCAGTATTCATGTCGTGCGAGTGAGCATTAGCTCAAGTCAAACTCTAAGTCTAATTCTTTTCTTACTTTCATTTATAGAACATGACTCCCAAAAAGAACAACGAAAGAATAAAAAGAAACCAGTCAGCACCTTAGCCCATTCAGGCAGATCCCCTGGACGAGAATGTCTCTTACGCAGAATTTAGAGCTGTATTTACTACTCTAGCCAATTATGTAGAAGCTCAGAATGAATGACCAGCTTCTATTTAGGCTAACCCAGTGGCCCATACTACGGTAGTCAGTATTTGGGACTTAACTTGAATGAATGCTCCACTAGTCTCAAGATTTAAGTCAGAAAAGGATCCATAAGAGTTCCCCGATCAGGTTCAGAAAGTCATAGATATCATTGGAGAAACTTCCAGTGAGAGTGCTAGTTAGATACCTATCAGCTACAAGATTTTGCTCATACGTGGTTCAAGTACTATAAGGTAAACAGGGGTACAGATGCAGAGGTCATAGGGTAGGAAGAGTTTGCTACTGCTTTTTAGATAAATTCTTTCCCTTAGAGCTGAGAAAAGCCAATGTGCTAGAGTTCACCAATCTCGGGCAAGGAAACATAAGTGTGAAATATTATTCTCTCAAATTAACTCAGTTAGACAGGTATGCTCCCCATGTGGTAGCAGACAGTGGGACCAGAATGAGCAAGTTTATGTCTGGAGTATCAGAAAGTGTGGTCAAAGAGTGCAGAATAATGTTATTAATTAAGGAGATAGTCATATCCAGGTTCATGGTCCATGATCAGTAGATAGAAAAAGATAAGAATAAGGAGAGAGAGGGAGGACAAGAGAGCTAGAACAGGTAGCTTCAATTTTACTCAGCCTAAGTTAGAAGGCGGTAACCGTTTCTAATTTTGTTTGAAATCTTCAGTTCCTGCTCCGTCATCAGCCAGTTCTCTAATCCCTAAGTTCAGAAATGATAACAAAGATAGGGCTCTAGGCTTAAATCTTAAGTTAGTGTCATCAGTGCTCGAACAAATTCTCTTTGTCAGAAATGTAGTAGAAATCACCAGAGTGTCTTCAGGGTTGGTAGAAATATGTGTTTTGAGTGTGGCAAGCCAAGCCACCAAATCAAAGATTATCCTCAGTCAGGTTCTCAAGGTCAGTACAATCATCCATCAGCTCAGTCCAGTTTCCTGAATCAGCAAGGCACCACTTCCATTGACACCAGTGGGCAATGCCCAAATAGGCTTTATGCACTTCAGTCTAGACAAGATCAAGAAAATTTTCTTGATATGGTCACTGGTATATTACAGATCTTCCATTTGCATATTTATGCCATATTAGATCCAAAGCTTCTTTGTCTTTTCTAACTCCTTATATAGAAGTAAACTTTAAAGTCAAACTAGAAATCTTAACAATACCTTTCTCAATCTCTACCCCAGTAGGTCAGTCTATCATAGCCCTATGGGTATATAGGAACTGTCCTGTTATGATATCTTAGAAAGTCACTTCAGTAGACTTAGTAGAATTAGAGATGATGGATTTCAATGTCATTATCAGCATGGATTAGCTCCATTACTGCTATGCCTTAGTTGATTGTAGAAAAAAAAGAGTTCATTTTCAGTTTCCAAATAAACCAGTCCTCGAATAGAGGGGTGTACTATAGCGCTTAAGGGTCAGTTGATTTTATACCTTAGAGTGATAAAAATGATATCCAAGGGATGTGTCTATAATCTTGTACAAGTCACAAACTATAGTTTAGAGTCTCCTAGTCTTAAGTCAGTTAAAGTAGTAAATGAATTCTAAGATGTGTTTTCTGAAGATCTTCCTGGAGTTCCTCCCAAAAGAGAAATTGACTTTGGAATAGACCTTCTTCCAGATACTCAACCCATATATATTCTGCCATACAGAATGGCACTAGTTGAACTTAGAGAGTTAAAAGAACAGTTAAAGGACCTTTTAGACAAGGTGTTTATCAGACCCAACATTTCCTTGTAGGGTACACCAATTTTATTCGTGTGTAAGAAAGATATTTCCCTCAAAATGTATATAGACTATCATCAGTTGAATAAAGGGTACCAATTACTCTTCTATGATAGACCTCAGGTCAGGATATCATCAGCTCAGAGTCAGGAAATGTGACATTCCGAAAATAGCTTTCCAAACCCAGTATAGTCAATTCAAGTTTCTAGTCATGTCTTTTTGTCTTACAAATGCCCCAACAACTTTCATAGACTTAATGAATCACGTGTTTAAGTAGTACTTGGACATGTTTGTCATAGTCTTCATTGGTGACATTTTTGTTTAATCCCATACCAAAAAAGATCATGCAGACCATATCAGAATTATACTTTAGACTCTCAGAGCCCATTAGTTGTTCGCCAAGTTTAGTAAATGCAAATTTTGGCTAAGGTCAGTAGCATTCCATGGTAATATTATGTCTGGTTATTGCATTAAAGTAGATCCTCAAAAGCCCAAAGTGCTAAAAAATTGGCCTAAACCTATTTCTCCATTAGATATAAGGAGGTGCATCCTTATGTACTCATAGATAAGATTTGAATTTGCTTCAGAGAATGTGGTTAGATTTGTTGAAAGATTATGATATGAGCATCCTATATCATCCAGGTAAGTCCAATGTAGTGGCAGATTCTCTTAGTAGGTTGTCTACGGCTAGTGTTGCTCACGTTGGGAATGATAAAAAGAAGTTATCTCAGGAAGTTCATCAGCTTGTCCAACTAGGTGTCCGCTTAGTCGATTTAGCAGAGGGTAGTGTGTTGGTGTAGAATAGTTCAGAATTATCTCTAGTTTCTGAAGTGAAGGAAAAGTAAGATAGAGATCCCAATCTAGTTAAGCTGAAAGAGTTAGTCAGATATAAGAAAGTATAGGTTTTCTGGAAAGCGAAAGATGGTGTGTTGCGTTGCCAAGGTCGGCTATGTGTGCCAGGTGTAGAAGACTTAAGGTAACAAATTCTTGCAGAAGCGTATGACATGTGTTACATTATTTATCTAGGGTCTAGTAAGATGTATTGTGATTTGCGAGAGATCTATTGGTGGAGTGGGATGAAGAGGGATAGTGTAGAATTTATAGCTAAGTGCTCTATATGTTAGCAAGTTAAGGTTGAGCACTAGAAACCTAGTGGGTCCATGTAGGAGTTTAGTATTCCCACATGGAAATGGAAAGAAGTGAACATGGACTTTGTGATGGGTTTTCCTCGTACCCACCATCAACTTGATTTATTTGGGTCATTGTTGATATGATGACCAAATCAGCTCATTTCTTATCAGTCCATACCTTATATTCAGCCAAAAACTACGCCAAACTCTATGTGAGAATGTTTTTCAGGTTATATAGAGTTTCAGCATCCATTATCTTAGAAAGAGGTACCCAGTTTAGCTCTCACTTTAGGAAAGCATTCCAAAAGGGTCTTGGTACCCAAGTTTACCTCAGTGCATCTTTTCACCCTTAGATAGAGGTCAAGCAGAAAGAAATATTCAGACTCTAGAAGATATGTTAAGAGCCTGCGTTGTTTATTTTAAAGGTAGTTGGGATGACCACTTGCCTTTGAATGAATCCACATATAATAACAACTATCATTCCAGTATTCAGATGTCTCTGTTTTAGGCTCTCTATGGTAGAAGATATAAATCTATAATTGGTTGGTTTGATGTAGGTGAAGTCGAATTAGTAGGGTCTAACTTAGTGTTTTATTCCTCAGAGAAGGTTCAGTTGATTAGAGAAAGGCTTAGGGCAGCCCAAAGCTGATAGAAATCCTATGCAGAGGTGAGAAGAAAGGATCTCGAGTTTGAGATTGGTGATTTTGTGTTCTTGAAAACCTCTCCCATGAAGGAGGTGAAGAGGTTCGGCAGGAAGATAAAGCTCATTCCCCGATATGGCGGTCCTTAGAGAATCCTCAGCCATTACAGAAAGGTAGCGTACGAGCTTGAGTTGCCTTCAGATCTAGCTTCAGTGCACCCAGTATTCCATGTCTCCCTGCTAAAGAAATGCATTGGAGACTCAGCAGTCATAGTCCCCTTAGAGGGCGTAGATATTCAAAATAATATCTCTTTCAAAGAGGTTCTAGTCCATATCCTCAATCATCAGATTCGCATACTAAGGGAAAAAAAATTCCGTTAGTCAAAGTTCTTTGGCGAAATTAGTCCGTTGATGGAGCTACTTGGGAAGCAGAAGTAGATATGCGGATCAAGTATCGTCACCTCTTCTCTAAAAATTTAGACTCAGCTTAAGGTAACAGTATTCCTTAGCTTTACTCAGTTTCATGTTTAGTTATAGTTGTAAATTTGGTATTCATTACTGTTGCTTATCATATTTATGATAGGCATGCATTCATGAATTCGTTCAGCCATGTACCCATGCATCAGATATGCATGTTCAGTCAGAAAACTCAGCTTATCAATAGTTTCAGTCATGTATTCCATGCATAAGACATGCATGTTTCGTGTGTAAACTCAGTCTATTAGTATTTCTCAACTTAATCAGTCTCATTCAAGGATGAATGTTCCCAAGGGGGAGATATTGTAAGACCCTGTAATTTTCTAAATCAGTTTAAATCTCAATAGAAGAGTATTCCTATATATAATTTTTAGAACACTCCAAATTTTTTTGTTTAGAGCTTACCATTACGTATGAAATTCATTCAGCTTTCCAACGATATAAAATTCACCCAAATCTGATAACCGGATGAGAAGTTCAATTATATTTGTAAAACAATGTGCCAACTGGTGCACGTGGAGACCATCCAAATGACAATTGTCAGTTTCTAGTGAGCCAATGCTATAAGCCCATATCGTGGAGCAGTGCCAGTTTCCAATTGGCATTTTCCAGTAAAACTCCGCAAAAGCATCGCATTGCACCAAGGCCAAATTTCAGAATTGTCAAATTCAATTGAGGCTCCACGATGGTGTTACGTCGCGCCAAGAGCCAATTTCCCAGTTGTCCCTTTTTGTACAGTTCCAATTAGATTCCAATGGCTCACCGCGCTGCCACCATGTTACGGTGAAGACCAAAATCGAGATTTTCATTGATGAATCTTAACTTATTTCTCGGGGTAATTTGGTATTTTTCCATGACCTAGATCAGTCTTAAACACGTAATTAACCCCTAATTAATCTATTTATATCATTATTCACCCAATTTTTCCCCAAATTAAATCGTTCTCTCTCAAAAGGTCTAAACCCTAGCTTCAAGAATCAAGAACAAAGCTCAAGAAATCCTCTAAGAACCTTCAAGAATTAATCTTCATAGGTATGTTAGGATTTCATCTATTGGTTCCTTACACCTATAGAGTCCAAGAATCCATTTTTAAAACTACAATCTTATTTATTTATGATTTACATTCTTGAAATTGGATTTTATTCAGATTCATGGCATTAATTGAGTTTTAATCCATAATTAAATCTTAAGTTCCATGAAATTAAAATAGCATGTATATTGAATTATGTAATTCCGTGTTATAACCCTTGATTTAGGAGGTTTAGGTATTGTAGTTAAAATGTTTATTTGTTGTTCTTGATTATTTGCATTAAGTTGTGCTCCCCAAGTGTTTGATGGAATGTCCATGTGAACTAAATGGTGAAATCAAGACATGTTATGATATCTACAAGCTTATGCCTTAGAAGTGTTTGATAAAATGTTTCTGTGATATGAACAAGTGAACATTGTTATGCTTTATCAAGATCATGCTATGCTTTACTTTTAATGCTTCGAGTCCTGGGGGCATTCAATGCTCCAAAATCTAGTTGTTTACCTAAATCGACAATGTTTGATAGTACTTAATCAGTTAACAGAACTCATTAAGCTCAGTCTGTTACAACATCAGTAAAACTTAGTATCTGTCTAGTTCAGTATAATAATCAGTGTCATTTAGATAGAAGTAGGACTCAGCACCGAATGAACCCAAGGATAGGGGCTCACCTGCCAATAGAGGGTGTGATCCATAGAAACAGTCCTTGCATTCCAGAACTATGTAGCCAACATGGGTTGAGACATCAATATGCCAGTTGAGAGTTGATGAGGTGTTTTAACCTGCCAGTTGAGGGTACCACTGTTCTCATTCAGGGCACCTTTCAGATGAGGGTGACTCTTCAGTTGTCTGTACCCATGTCATGGTATTGACACCCTTCCAACTGTGGTTATAGGTTGTACCCTAATTATCTTATTTGGGGCATGTCGGTTAAATGACTACCTCCCATAGTTTCAGTTTCAGTCTCAGTATAGAACTCAGTTTAGCTCTATAGAATCAGGACTATTAGACATAGTCAATCAATATCAATAATTTAGATATCATTAATCTCAGATATCAGCTACTCAGTTATCAAAGCTCAGTACTCAGCTTAAAAAAGCCTTACGTATATGCACGGTATTGCATACTTAGTATTTTTACAGTAGTTCCAGTTAACCCTGTACTCTTATTCAGTTACTTTATATCATTTAGTCAGTTATTGTTCATGCATATGAACCATTTCATTCATCCTTAGCTCATCTAGAATGCCAGTATATTCCACCTATAGATGCATACTCTTTCTTTGCACTATGATATGTCATATCATAGGTTCGAATGCTTAGGTTCCTAACCATGTATAGACAGATTAAGTTAGCAGCATCAGATTCAGTAGTGAGTCCTCACTATCGAGGATATGCTTTTATTTCAGTATTTCATAAGTTTTAGTATTTCATAGTTGAAGTTAGTTGGGGGCTTATCCCATCAACTCCACTTTCAGACAATTCAGTTAGAGAATTTTCAAACTAGACTAGTTCAGACAGTATTTCATATTTCATATGTTTTATTAGATATCATTATATTTGTTTTTCTTTATCAGTATTCAAATTATGAAGCTTATGTCATTTCAATCTATTTTCTGTATTATTAAAGTATTATCATCTAGTGCTCACAACAGGTACCAGTCATGGGTTAGCTTGTGGTCCTTTGGGGTTTTAAGCACCTTGTGGTGTCCGAGGTGCAGACTTAAGGCGCTAAAGACTTACAATACAATTGAAGATCTAGAAATAAAATCTAGTGGTGAATCCTATTAAGATACTAGGGATTCACAGAAAATTGATGATTAGATCATCATCGAATTAAATGAGGAGTGTAATATATATGAAATATCTTTGTGTTATGGAGTTTCTTAAAAAAGAATAATTTCTAAGATCTTGAATCCTAAGCCTTCAAACTTTTGCATTATATGTGTGTCTCCGAATAATGTATTTGTGGAGGAGTTCAAAGAAAGGTGGAGCTCAAAAAGTTAACATCATAAAAGTCAAAAAGGATAAATCAATGATAGAAAAGCTTCATCATTTGACGAAGAAAGCGGAGTTGGGAAAAAAATGCTAAGAGTTTTACCAAGGCATGGTTCAAAGCTTCGTTTGAGTTCTTCTGCAATAAGTTTGGGAGAGATTCCAAAAAATTACATTAAGGGGGGAGAGTGAAAAATATCAAGAGTAGAATTTTTGGCAGAATGAATATCATACTTTTCTAGTTAAATTTCTAGAATAGTCTAGTGAATGAATATCATAGTTTTCTAGTTAAGTTTCTATAATAATCTAGTGTGGTCACTTGGATAAGCAATTTCTGAAAATATCTAGAGTAGAAAATATAGAACTAGAATTTTCTTGTGGATGTATATAGAAGAATATTTAGAATCATCCATGGGAAAATATAAATAGGAGTCTCATTGTATATTTGTAACAAACCCCAAAACAATCCAATTAAAGAAGTCTTCTTCAA
>NW_025838619.1:0-2153 GCF_002878395.1 Capsicum annuum | reverse complement strand
TTCACATTTCAACTACCTAAACTTAAAAACATTTTTGAGTCACTATACTCAAAACACAAGTCCACCTTTCAAGTAACTACACTTAAAACATTTTCGACTCACTAATGCAATTCTCAAGTGACCACACTTAACTAACTTCAAAACACAAGTTCACATTTCAAGTACCTACACTTAAACATTTTCAAGTCACTAACTCACTTCTCAAGTGACCACACTTCACTATATACAAAACACAAGCCCAACTTTCAAGTAACTACAATTAAACATTTTCGACTCACTAATGCAATTCTCAAGTGACTACACTTAAAACATTTTCGACTCACTAAAGTGTCAAAACCTAAAAATAGGGATTGCAACTAAGTTACACAATCCATAGCTATAATCTAAAAAGCGAAGTTGAACCACTTGGCCTCAACCATCCAAACCAATCTTATTGATAAGTAAGAATTCATACATAAGAATATCACAACTCTCAAGTCATTATTTAACTAGTCAAAAATCATAACTGGAGTCAACAAGTCTTTACTATTGTAAAATACCCAAACCAATGTCTCCTTAAAAAATTAAGCATATAACCAATAGTTCTCACAAGGTCTAAAACTGAATGATGTCAAGGAACATAACCACAATATATTAAAACCACAGGCTAAAGATGTGAGCAGTCAAATCAACATACACGAAGGGGAACAACACACGAAGGCATAACTAAGAACTTATTGGGGCTGCAAAGAGTCCTGATGATATCAAAATCTCGATAACCTTAGAAAATACATTTTCACACATGTTGTAGAGAATTAACTCAAGAACCATAGTCATGTTCCACGAACTTAAAATCTAGGAATAAGGTAGAGCACACAAAGATCAAAAACAGTAAGAATGCGAACCAAAAGAAGAGTCAAACCCGAAAAGTGTTCGTCTTATTTCTCGTTCGGAGGAGCGGGGGTCTGGCTGGCGTAGCTTCCAGCGTGGGGGATGGTCGCCGTTGACTGGTGGCGCTGGAAGCTGGAGGAGGAGGAACGGAGAGAGCCAGCGGCGGCGCTGGGTTGGTTCGCCGCTGCTGGTGGCGGCGGAGCTTTCTCCGGTGGTTGAGGCGGCTAGTCGCTGGGGTCATTTGGTTGGTCGACGGAGAAGCTGGAATGGGGCTGTTCGGCGACGAGATCGGAGGAGAGAGATGGGTGGCGGCGCTAGCTTCTAGAGAGAGAGAGAGAGCATTTTGAGAGAGAGGGAAAGAGGCGGATGTTGAGAAATGTTTTAGGGTTAGGGCTTTGGTTGGGATATTAAAAAGGAAAGAGGATGTTGAATCCATCTCAACCGTTGGATCAATTTTGATCAGCGGCTGAGACTAAAATAGGGTCAACAATTCAATTTTGGTTAAAATTGACATATTGTGGCTACAATTGACATAAGTTGTATGTAAGATGACTAGATTTGTAATAAATTGAATAGAATGAACTAAAATTATAATGACTTAAATAAAATTGGACTACAAGATAAATTAATTGACAAAGTGGTATTAATTTAGATCGTTATTTAAATTCTAGTAGTAGTAAATAGTGATAGTAGTAATAATTAAATAATAAGTAATAATAATAATAAATAAGGAATAATAATGATAATAAATAATAATAATAATAATAAACAATAAGAAAAATAATAAGTAATAACGAAAATAAATAATGCTAACTAATGGAAATCTAGATAATGTATTTGCAAAAAATGTGAGTATGCGCAGTTATGTGAAAATAATTTAATGAATGTTAATAACATCAAATAACATACACACACATACCTATATATATACCTATACATACACACACATATACACACTATCTACTATATATATCAAGTTCTAAATACATACTATACATACGTACATGAGTATATTATCCCATAGTATAATGCGACATATTTCGTATACAAACTCTGATAAGTTATCGATTATTTTGATTAACATTAATATAACATCAACATACATTATATTATTACTTCAATCCTCAATAATATCATATATATGAATGAATCGTTCAAAATATGTTGATATATACATCCAGTTATCTAGTTGCCGATTACTGCATACGTCACTACACGAAATATACATATATACATATATTTAATTGTCTATCAGCTTTCAGATATGTACTATAAACATCAAA
>NW_025838618.1:0-1010 GCF_002878395.1 Capsicum annuum | reverse complement strand
AACAAATTAGTTTGCCGCAACAAATATAAACAGAGGAATATGTAATGGGGGGACACCGTTGTGATTTGACTCAAAGAGCACCGATGAAGATATTAGTGAATCAATAATAATACATCAAATAGGAATATGACCAATAAAAATAACAAAAAAGAAACGGATAGCCGCCCAACCAAGTGAACTTTAAAACTAATTATGTGAAAGTTTAAGAGCCTAATATTTATTAGATAATTACATAAGTACCTTACTCCTTAAAAAACATTACTCGAGTGTTGCCCTTAATCTGTCATTATCAGAAAAACATCTCTATATCCGCTAAACTTTTCCAGATGATAAATCAAATCAAATAAGAGGCCAAATATATGTGTATAACCATCTTACAATTGAAGTGTGATATGTGCCTCATCCTTTGGTACAAAGTTCACAAATATCAATCAATTTTCTTAAGAGAAAATACATAATTACCCCCTTGATTTTGTCCGAGATTTGCAAAAACACATTTAAACTTTAACTTCGGCCTATTACCTTACGATTCTTCTTTATTTCGTTGCAAACACACCATTTTGACCCCCTGCGTGTACACACGCTCCATAGGCACGTGAAAGGGCTCAAATTTGACTTTTTTGACCAATAAAAAGGTGTCACGTGTAAATAATTTTTATATATTTTTTAAAACGAACCAATTTAATATTTATTTATTTATTTAAATCACCCTCCCCCCAACCCACCCTTTCTTCTTCAACATCTTCAACACCATTAAAGATTTATTGAATTTTTTTTTTTAAATATCATTAAAGCTTCATTAAAGCTCAACACAATGTCTTCTTCAACACAATATCTTCTTCAACACCATTAAAGCTCCATTGAAGCTTTAAAAAAATAAAATCTTTAAAACTCCATTAAAGTTCCTCCACTAAAGCTCCATTAAAGCTCATTTAACTATCTTTAAAACTCAATTCAATCATTTAACTATCCTTGAAACTCAATTCAATCATAAAATAATTTTTTGAATA
>NW_025838617.1:0-1968 GCF_002878395.1 Capsicum annuum | reverse complement strand
ATGGGTTCATACTTTAAATTCATAAAAATCAAATAAAAATCATGCCTTTGTAAAGAAAATTACTTTTGGGAACAAGAACGAAAGAGAGTTCTTGTTGAAAAACCCCACATACCTTGAATGAGGAACTTTAGATCGATACTCATTTTTGAGATGTTAATCATGCCTTTGAATGATGGTTCTTGGAGTTCTTGAACTAGGAACTTGGAATCTTTAATAAATTTGAAGAATTAATGGTGAACTTTGGAGGTTCTTAAAGTTGGATGTAGGAGCTTAGGATTTTATTTTTGAGGGAATTTGATGAAATATAACATATAATGCTTCTAATAGACTTTAATATCGGGTTTGGACGGATTTTGAGTGAGGGGAAATGACCAAAACTCCCCTAAAAATCAAATAATTCTTGAATCTGTCCTTTGGTTGAATGTTTTAATAGTCTGAAGTAGATCAACCATAACGTTTTACTCCGATATCCAAATTGGATGAAACTAATTTTATTTAAAAAAGGACTCTCATATCTTTCCATTGATATATAGTATCTCACCCAGATCATTGTGTACGAGGAGTTATGATAGTTTGAAGTTGACCTAAAAATTCGCTTTTGATAGGCTGAAGTAGATCGACCATAACATTTTGCTCCAATAGACAAATTGGATGAAACTAATTTCATTAGAAAGAGGACTCGCAGAGCTTTTCGTTAATATATAGTAGATTACCCAGATTATTATGTACAATGAGTTATGATCGTTTAAAGTTTGAGAAAAAATACGCCAGGCCTCAGTACTTTTTCCTGCACGTTTTATTGTTCACTACTATTCACGGTTCGATCGGAATGTTCATAACTCGTCTCTCGGGTGTCCGTTTTGGATGATCCACATATCGTTGGAAATCTTATTCGATACTCTACGCAATGGTGGGTCATAATCTAAGACATTCCACACGAAAAATTTATAATTCATTCTAGAAGATAGAACCCAACATGTTTACGCACAAAATTTCAACAAAAAATTTTCCTGGGTATTACACATATCCCCAGGTATAATTGTTGAATTTCTCAAGATCCTTGCCAAGATCCAAAAAATCATCTTCTATGACATTGTAGACATCTCTTGCTAATATAATGGAATGCGCAAACCAAACTAAGCATAATTGCTCCTTGTACTTCTTTGGTATGGCTTTATCCTTGAGATCTTATAACAACTTCGTGGCACTGTCTCCATGTCAAGCAATGTCCAGTATCCCGCCTATTGTTTTCTTGCATTTGTTGGTTTTGGTGGGTGGTTGCTTAGACAATGCCTTTCCTTTATTTGATGGTGGTTTTTTTGTTGTCCTTCTTGCCTTGAACTTTTTACGGGGTGTTTCCTTGATATAAGGTTCTTTTGGATGACCGTATCTTAAGCAAATCACTATGGAAAACTCTTTCATGACAAAACAAACTGGCATGCCACAGTAGTTGATCCAGATTTCATCTATCTTTTTGCCCTTCTCCTTCGAATCTCTATCATCCCCCCACGTACTTGATCGTGTTCTTGAGAAGATCATATACCATGTTCATTTGGAAACGGGCATTGTTGTCCTCAGGCGGCTCAAGAAAGTGTCCAAAGCAGCCCTCCTAAAAAAATTCATCTATTTTTCTCTCCTTCATTGTTTTTCTAAAATCATCGAAAGGTTTCCCTAACTGAGATTTAAGTAATAAATCACCATTTAAATCTGTAGGGTCATCTATCGGCATCTCAACTCAAAACCTGTCAATACTAATAGTTTTGTTAGGATCATGCTGGGACTTCATTCTTAATTCACGTCCCATTGATGATACATTATCATCATTTTGATCATCATCCTCTTTCTTACTTTCTACTTCCTACTCTTCTTCTTTGCCTTCTTCTTCTTTCTCCTCACTTTTATTTTCCTCACTAGCCTCTACATACCCTTCTCCACCTCCCTCAACATCATTTTCATGACTTTTCTCAG
>NW_025838616.1:0-1252 GCF_002878395.1 Capsicum annuum | reverse complement strand
TCCCCTTGAATATGTCATGTCAAAACATCCATCACCAAGGCAAATAAAAAAGGGCTAAGAGTCGAACCTTGGTGCAAACCAATCAAAAGTGGAAAATGCTCTAAATCACCACCTACAATCCTTACATGAGTCCTTGATCCATTATACATGTCCTGAATCGACTTAATATACGCTACAGGAACCCCTCTAGCCTTCAAGCTCCTCCACAGAATCTCCCTAGTAACTCTGTCATATGTTTTCTCAAGATCAATAAACATCATGTGCAAGTTCTTCTTTCTCTCCCAAAACTGCTCCACCAATCTCCTCACAAGGTGAATGGCCTCCATAGTTGAGCGACCTATCATGAAACCGAACTAATTCTCAAAGATAGTCACGATCCTTCTCAGCCTCAACTCTACCACCATTTCCCAAACCTTCATAGTATGACTCAACAACTTGATACCTCTATAATTGTTACAACTCTGGATGTCTCCCTTGTTCTTATACAATGGAATCATCGAACTCCACCTCTATGTTGCAAGCATCTTCGCTGCCCTAAAAATGATGTTAAACAACCTAGTCAACCACCAAACCTGCCCTGCCAGTACTTTTTCAAAAATCAACAGGAATCTCATCAGGCCCTGTCGCCCTACCCCACCGCATCTTGCGAATAGCCCCCTGGACCTCCTCAACCTTAATACACCTACAATAACCATAATCCCGACACTTATCAGATTTCTCCAAGTCCCTCAACACAACACCTTTGTCTCCCTCGTTGTTCAAAAGTTTATGAAAATAGGACATTGGCCAACATATATGTCCAACCTAGGTAAAACCGAACCCGTACCCCATGTTGACTCCAATACAATGAAGATATGACATGTCACATGCCATATTCTTTTTTCTAAACCATAGTTAACCAACACGTGCGAATACTTGACTTTTTAAATTAATCACAATCAGATAGTCTGATAAATCTGACTTAAACACCAGATGTGAGTAAGTTTGTAAATTTCTCACCTAAATGCTACATATCTTATTATAGAAAAGCATAATAACATAATCTACAACAACAACAACAACAACAAACCCAGTGTATTCCCACCTAGTGGGGTCTGGGGGGGTAAGATGTACGCAGTCCATACCTCTACCTCTGATGAAGTAGAAAGGTTGTTTCCGATAGACCCCCGGCTCAAGGCACGAGATAACACACAAACACATAGTGCAGCACAGAAGCAGATTACATAACATAAATACGGCACCCAAAAGTAAT
>NW_025838615.1:0-1569 GCF_002878395.1 Capsicum annuum | reverse complement strand
ACATGAAATCTCTTATACTATTTGCATGTTTGGGTGGTCTGAACTATATTTTAATGAAAGAATTATTCATGATGCATTATGGCTCTGAAATAGGACTTACAAGTCTTGGTATGATGACACCATCTCAGATTATGCCATGGTAATTCAGAATAGAATAGAATATATGTTTAAAGTCAGAATTTTCAAATGTTGAAACTAGAATAATGCATGATTGAAACAGTACAAAATTGAGCATAAAGAGAGCTTAGGTGGTTCACCGAAGAAGGCATGAGTCAGACAACTCATTGCCCAAAACCATAATTTATCAATCCGGGCATATTATATTACGCTGGCCTAGAGCCATGTGGCGTATCAGAATCAGAAACTCCAATCCTTGCGGCACACTTGGGTTGGGGGCTTCCCCACCGGGTCAACGGCAGATTCCGTACAGCCCATGGAATATCAGCATTGTAGGGGAGTGCCACCTAACTTAGAAGTTATACAAAGATCAGACATTGCGTTGATAAGAATGATTTGTGATTTTCAGAAAGTGCCCATGTGTTTTAGAACTATTTCATGTATAGTATCTGACGATTTGCTCTCCAACTATTGTATTTATATAAAAATTTTATTTTGGAATACTTTACGTACCAGTACATTTGTATTGACCCCCTGTCCAGGTTCTGAGGCTCAATCTAGGGGTCCAGAAAGGCAGTAGATTCATCAGACAGAGTTTGTAGTGTTTAGTTGGTGAGCCTTCTCTATTCCAGAAGGCCCGTCTTTCAGATTATGACCCTTATTATTGTTTTGGTCTACTGGAGGCCTTGTCCCAGTTTTCAGACAGTCATCAGATTTTCATGATGTAGAAATTTCACAGACTGAGTCAGATGTTATTTAGCTGTAGTTGCACTACATTTTTCCATACTTATGTTGATATTAGAATTTGACCATGTTTCCGTAGCTGACTATGTTTCCGCATCTTTTTTTTTTATGAGTGTTGTTTATGATTACCAGATAGAGAAGGGTGTTTCGGGCCTTCATGGTTCGGGATGTCCGTCACAGCCAGGACCTAGTTCGGGTCGTGATAGTTAAAGGGTCCTTGGTCTCTTTATATGTGCGTGCGGGGTGTTGGAGTCCCACATCGGTGGGTTAAAGGGTCCTTGGTCTCCTTATATGGTCCCTTATATGTGCGTGCGGGGGTGTTGGAGTCCCACATCGGTGGGTTAAAGTGTCCTTGGTCTCCTTATATGGTCTTGGGCAATCCTCCCCTTATGAGCTAGCTTTTGAGGGTCAGTTAGGCCCAAGGTCCATTTCTTTATTATGGTATCAGAGTTAGGCCTACCCAGATCATTGTTTTCGATGTTGGGTCCCCCGTCTTATATTGTCCATGTTCCAGATGTCCAGCCCTGGGCATGCGTGGGCTGTTGGATTCCCACATCGGTGGGTTAAAGGGTCCTTGGTCTCCCTTTATGGCCGTGCGGGGGTGTTGGAGTCCTACATCGGTGGGTTAAAGGGTCCTTGGTATCCTTATATGGTCTTGGGCAATCCTCCCCTCATGAGCTAGCGGTCTTGGACAATCCTCCACTCATG
>NW_025838614.1:0-1748 GCF_002878395.1 Capsicum annuum | reverse complement strand
GATTCCCCAATGGCAAAGACCCTTCTACAAAGGATATGGACAATCAACTCCTTATAGAATTGGGTGTATTAGTCAGTTATTGGAACATATATATGGACTTAGGGATTGCAAAGGACTTGGTTAGGAGGACACATTAACACGGGTATGTAGTCCTCGATGCCTACTGTTACATGCTTGAGTCCACAAATCTCGAAAGTAAGACAACATTGTATGCTGACAAAAAGGGAAGGTTCAAGTACTTTTTTGTATCCTATGGTGTTTGGATGGTTTTCAACATTTGAGAAAAGTCATAGCCATCGACGGAACTTTCTTGAGGAGCAAGTATAATGGAGTTATGCTAGTGGCGGTGGCACAGAATACGTAGAGGCACATATTTCTTGTCGCTTTTTGTGTAGCGGACAAGGAATGTGATGCCTCATATGTATATTTTTTAAGCAAATACAAAGTTGTGTCGAAGATACCAAAGAGTTATGTTTTCTTTCGGATAGGCATCAAAGTATCTCAAAGATGGGTTCAATTTTCTACACTTCAGCTTATTTTGGTTGTTGCATGAGGCATCTTGGAGATAATATTCAAAACAACTTTCACAACGAAAGGGTCATGACCCTTTTTTATAGAGCAGCTAAAGCATATAATAGAGATGAAATTTTTGACCATTTCAATCAAATAATGGATATGCATCCCAAGGCAGTAAATTATCTCATGTGCTTCAGTTTCGAGAGATGGATTCAGAAATTTTGTCCGACAAATAGGTACATTCTTGTGAATTGAATGTCTTATTTGAGTTACAAGTTTAGTATGATGCCGTTCCATATTATTCGGTGGAAAGATATACAATGGCATATAGTGAGAATATTAACTCGGTGCCTCTCAAAGAATCTTGGGTTGTTCCTGTAGAGCTTTTGGGGAGATTAATACCTTCTTCATATATTGACCCAAACACTATAAAACCGGAAAGAAGGCGATACAAGAGAAGGCATAGTGTTGGAGAATTATTTCCATCAAGAGAAAACAAGTGCTCCATATGTAAGAACGATGACCTCAAAAGAACTACATGCTCATATCGTAATCCACCGTGATCGTTTTAATAGCAAAACTTATGTTATTGTTTGTTATGGACTTTGATATTTTTAACTCATTGTTATGAAAGTAAATTTTATTATATATTATATAAAATATCTTTTTATTAACTTGTGCATCAATAAAAAGAAATAAAATAGGAACTAAATACAACAGACCATAAAATTATTTTCAGCAGACTGCCCATCTGTTACAAAAGAGGGACATTTACTGGAAGAACACAATACAGTTCACCAAGATGGAATGTGTTCCTCCAACAGATGAAAAATTTGTTGCAACATATAGGTAATCTGTTGGAGCAACACAATATAGTTCTTGCCACTGGTTTATGGTGTTCTAATAAATGACCAACTTATTTCAACAGATCGTCCATATTTTGAAAGAACTCAAAAGTCTTGCTATTGTTACTGGATTCAAAATTGTGCCAAACGCTCAACCCTACCTCCAACCGTCGACATATTGAGAATAAAAAATAGACAGAATGAAAATTAAATAATAATTAAAAAGTCAAAGTCGATCAAAAATAAATTCTTTCACCAAACAAAAATAAAATACATTAGGTAAGTAGATCAGATATAAATTAAAAAAATACATAAGCTAAAATAAAAAAACATAACCTAATTATTGTTATCATCGTTATCATTATTATTGTTATTATTGTTAGACGT
>NW_025838613.1:0-1166 GCF_002878395.1 Capsicum annuum | reverse complement strand
TGAATCACATCCCTACTGCTGTGGAGCCGGGGCCGGGTTGGCCTAAACATTTGCAATAACAGCTTGGGCCAGCGCCTGAAAGGCTACCCAAAATTTAGCATGAGACACATTTTCATTCAATGGGTCAGCAGGTTGAGGTTGTTGTCCATCATTATTTCTTCTCGCTCGTTGTGGAGGCATATTTCTGAAACAGGAGAGCACGAATCAATAGCATAGAGAGACACTTTAAGCACGATAGACTTCTGAAAGAAAGAATCACACTTTTTCCTAAAATGTCTTGTAGCCTCTTGCTCAAAGATGTGGTGCGCTACACACCGATGATCAAGACTCTACTTAACGCGGCTTGTCAGACTCTCTAGGACACCTTAAAACCTTAGGCTTTGATACCAAGTTTGTAATACCCCAGAAAATGGGTCCCGGAGCGTCACACAGTACTTGAGGCTACGAGTAGCACCAAGCTAACCCTTTGAGCCATTTTCATTCAGTTCAACACAAATCAATGGGGTTTTCATAAATAACCCTCAAATATCAATAGAGTAATCATCATCCAAGAATAAAAGAATTTCAGAAAGATAACAAAATACGACTTATTAGTCAACTCCCAACATCTATACTAGTCTGACAAGCCTCTAAGAAAATCAATAAAACCAGCGAGCCATTAAGACATGCCCCAAGGACTCATACTCAGTTATCAAATGTAAACAATTCCGTGAAACCAACATCAGACATCACGTCCTCAGGACATGAGGACTCACCACAGCAGAGGATGTAGAATAGTATACCCAAAGAATAACCATCGAACCTGGAACTGAGCACCTGAACCTACATTTTGAGAAAATGCAGCCCGCATCTGAAGATGTGGGTCAGTACCAGAGAAAAGAACTGAGTATATGGGGGTGTATGCAGTTGTATAAACATCATCATCATAAATATTTATAAGAAATATGCAGGATGTATGAAAGACTCACATAGCCCAAAAAAAATCATCATAATCATGAGAGGATGAAATAAGTACAATAACACATGTGAGTCATCATATAATTTGTCAATCACTTTCAGTTCATCAAGAATATGATTTCTCATAATGTAAATATCATTTACATTTTTTGAAAGAATAACTTTCACAATTCTACTTTCAATTCACTTCGCCATTCACCATAGACACA
>NW_025838612.1:0-1250 GCF_002878395.1 Capsicum annuum | reverse complement strand
TCTAGGCACTAGAGTACTAGCATATGATGGTGCTGGCATAGACGAACGATTCTGATATTTAGGGTGACTCCCTCCCTATGATCTAGTCTGACCCTGTCCGTGCTGCTCAGACCTAGCTCTCTTAGTCCTTCTCATACTATCTCTCTCCTTAATCTTGTCTTCCTCAATCTGTTGGGCATGACTCATCAGCCTAGAAAGATTCATCTCACTATTTAGCATAGCAAACCTACACTCCTTAACCACATAACTAGACGCTCCACTCACAAACTTACTCATTGTAGCCCAATTATCAGCCACTAAGTCAGGAGCATACTTCGCCAACTAATTGAACTTTAGACAGTACTCCCTAACAGTCATAGAGCCCTATCGTAGGTTCATAAACTCTTCAACCTTTGCCTCACTAATCTCCAAAGGGAAAAACTTATCCAGGAATGCATCCTAGAACTCTTACCAAGTTGTAGGGACAACTCCCTTACTCCGACCTTCTCTCCAAGGAACAACCCAGTCATAAGTATGGTCTTTCAACCTATACACAGCCAACTCCACACTATATTCCTCAGATACATGCATCACCAGAGTAATCTTCTGCACCTCCTTTAAAAACAACCATGGATCCTCACCATTATCTTCGACCAATAGAATTTCGACGAATTCATCCTCATGAAGTCATGGATCCTAGAAGCAGCTGAATCACCTCCTTGATACTGTGGAGCCGGGCCTGGGTTAGCCTGAACATTTGCAGTAACCGCTTGGGCCAGCACCTGAAAGGCTACCTAAAATTCAGCATGAGACACATTTTCATTTAATGGGTCAGCGGGTTGAGGTTGTTGACCATCATTGTTTTTTCTTACTTGACATGGAGGCATATTTCTAAAAGATGAAAGCACGAATAAATAGTAGAGAGAGACACTTTAAGCATGATAGACTTCTAAAAGAAAGAATCAAACTTTTTCCTAAAATGTCTTGTAGCCTCGTGCTCATAGATGTGGTGTGCTACACACCAATGATCAAGACTCTACTTAACGTGGCTTGTCAGACCTCCTAGGACACCTCAAAACCTTAGGCTCTGATACTAAGTTTATAACACCCCAAAAATGGGTCCTAGAGCATCACACGGTGCTTGAGGCTACGAGTAGCCCCAAGCTAACCCTTTGAGCCATTTTTATTCAGTTCAACATGAATCAGCAGGGTTTCCATAAATAGCCCTCAAATATCAATAGGGTAATCATCATCCAAGAATAAAAGAATTT
>NW_025838611.1:0-2382 GCF_002878395.1 Capsicum annuum | reverse complement strand
TTTTGATATTTAGGTCGTGAATCCCCATTGGAAATTGTGTTTTTTTTGAGAAAGTGTGTGTTATAAGAACGTTGATGTTGAATATTTGAGATATTTTGAATGATTTGACCTTTTGGACTTAATGGAGTTGTTTTGAACTCGAGTGTGAAAGAAATCCACAACGTGGTCGATTTTGATAGATGGGAAGTATGATGGATCCCGATGTATATTTATATATTACTGAAATTGTTATGATATGATTGTCTTTGAAATGATCTGAGTTAAGTTCGGGAGAAATCTTTAGCACTGAGTGGGAGGTATAAAGCGACCTTACTTTTCTATAACTACGTGCCCCCGTAGGAGTGAGCCTAAGGCTGATTTATATAGTGATGATTAGTTTTTGTGGATTTGATATCGATAGTCCTACTCTGATGACAAGGATAGGATGTCTCTCCCCAACGTGGGCTGTACGTTGGACTCCATGTAGCTCACATGGTTTATGTCGATTATAGGATCTCCAGTGTGAGTGTATTTCCTTATGTCTAGTGATTTGAAAATGGAATTGTAAAAGTTATTCTTTTGAAAGATTTAAATGATATTTACATTATGAGAATTGATATTCTTGATGAACAGAAAGTTATTGGCAAATTATATGATGACTCACATGTGTTATTGTACTTATTTCATCCTCTCATGATTATGATGATTTTCTTTGGGCTATGTGAGTCTTTCATACATCCTGCATATTTCTTATAAATATTTAGGATGATGATGATGTTTATACAACTATATACACTCCCATATACTAGGTTTCTTTCCATGGTACTGAACCACATCTTCAGATGTGGGCTGTATTTTCTCGGAATGTATGTTCAGGTGCTCAGTTGCAGGTTTGACATTGATTCTTCGGGCACGCTATCTACATCCTTTATTATGGTGAGTCCTCATGTTCCGAGGACATGATGTCTGATGTTGGTTTCACGTAATTATTTACATTTGATAACTGAGTATGAGTTAGTTGAGGTATGTCTCAATGGCTCGCTGGTTTTATTGATTTTCTTTGAGGCTTGTCAGACTAGTATAGATGTTGGGAGTTGACTAATAAGTCGTATTTTGTTATCTTTCTGAAATTTTTTTATTCTTGGATGATGATTACTCTGTTGATATTTGAGGGTTATTTATGAAAACGCCGTTGATTTGTGTTGAACTAAATGAAAATGGCTCAAAGGGTTAGCTTAGGGCTACTCGTAGCCTCAAGCACCATGTGATACTCCGGGACCTGTTTTCCAGGGCGTTTCAAACTTAGTATCAGAGCCTAAGGTTTTAAGGTGTCCTAGGGAGTCTGACAAGCTATGTTAAGTAGAGTCTTGATCATCGGTGTGTAGTGTGCCACGTCGATGAGCAAGAGGCTACAAGACATTTTATGTAAAAGTGTGATTCTTTCTTTCAAAAGTCTATGGTGCTTGAAGTGTCTCTCTCTGCTATTGATTCATGCTCTCCTCTTTCAAAAATATACCTCCACATTGAGTGAGAAGAAATAATAATGGTCAGAAACCTCAACCTGCTGACCCATTGAATGAAAATGTGTCTTATGCTGAATTTTGGGGAGCCTTTCAGGTGCTGGCCTAAGCTGTTACTGCAAATGTTCAGGCCAACCTGGCCCCAACTCCACAATAGCAAGGAGGTCATTCAGCTGCTGCCAGGATCTGTGACTTCATGCGGATGAATCCTCCGGAATTCTATTGGTCCAAGTCTGATGAGGATCCACGATTGGTTTTAGAAGAGGTGCAAAAGATTACTCAGGTGATACATGTATCTGAGGAACATAGTATGGAGTTGGCTGTGTATAGGTTAAAATACCTTGCTTATGACTGGGTTATTACTTAGAGGAAAGGTAGAGGTGAGAGAGCTATCCCTACAACTTGGCAATAGTTCCAGGATACATTCCTGGATAAGTTTTTCCCTTTAGAGATGAGGGAGGCAAAGGTGGAAGAGTTTATGAACCTACGACAGGGCTCTATAACTGTTAGGGAGTACTGTCTAAAGTTCCATCAGTTGGCCAAGTATGCTCCTGACTTAGTGGCTGATAATTGGGCTTGTATGAGTAAGTGTGTGACTCGAGTGTCTAGTTATGTGGTTAAGAAGTGTAGGTATGCTATGATAAATAGTGAGATGAATCTTTCTAGGCTGATGACTCATGCCCAATAGATTGAGGTAGACAATATTAAGGAGAAAGATAGAATGAGAGGGAATAAGAGAGCTAGATCCGAGCAGCACAGACAAGGTCAGACTATATCGCAGGGAAAGAGTTTCCCTCAGTATCAGGATCGTTCATCTATGCCAGCACCGTTATCTGCTAGTGCTCCCATGCCTAGAGGTAGGCAGGAGCAAGGTATCAAGTCA
>NW_025838610.1:0-5322 GCF_002878395.1 Capsicum annuum | reverse complement strand
TTCTTGAGCAATTTGAGAGAAAGTAAGTATACTTCGCTCAATGGGGGCTAAATCTCATATTTTAGGGCTGAATAGGGGTGGGGAAAAGACCTAAATACCCCTGAGGACGTGGCTTTTTAATATTGAAACTAGACAATCGACGCACAGGATGACGTGTTGCATTATTGGCATAATGAGATTGCCAATGCGCCGCATCGAGTCTGTGTCGGTTCACTAGAAATTGCCATAGGGAGCCAAGGAAAAATATTGATTAATTTGATGGCCAACGTGTCGTGCCAAGACTATGTTGATACACTATTTTGGATTACCAAACATGGTTCAAATGAGGTTCAAAAAATATGAAACTCATCTAGGAACACCTACTGACATTCCTGATCATGAATTAATCTACAAATCAATACTTTAAGGTCATAAGAGTCATGAAATAGAGTTTCCAACTTACAAAGGACAAAATAATACTAAGTCTGAATACTTATCTAGAATTTTCTAAGTCTGGGACCCCTTGGAGAGCTTAAAAGACTGAGTTAAGCTTAGGATTTTGCGGGTTCTTACAATATCTCCCCCTTGAGAACATTCGTCCTCGAATAAGACTTGTTAATCTAAGAATACCGATAGAATGGATTTAGACATTGGACATGCACAACTGAAGCACGATTTCATGACTAAATTACTGATATACTAAATTATTATACTGAACATGTATATCTGATGCATTAGTACATAGCTAAACATGATTCATGAATGCATGACTTGGATTATTGATAAGCTGAGTTTATAAACTGAACATGCATGTCTGATGCATTATTACATGACTGGACTAATTCATGAATGCATGACTAAGTATGCTATATAATTGATACCAAGTTGGTAGATATATTTGAACATGAGATTGAGTAATTCAAAGGAAAACTATTACCTTGGGTTGAGTCTAAGTTTGCGGAGAAGTAGTGAGGATACTTGGTCCGTATGTCTGCCTTTGCTTACCAAGTAGCTCCCTCAACGGACTGATTCCACCAAAGAACTTTGACTAGAGGGACTTTTTCGCTCCTTAGTATACAAATTTGATAATCAAGATTTTGACAGTGATTAATCCTTTGCACTGCAACTACAAATTTTCAAGCTTAGACATATTCCTCGAATACTCTCTCAACTATACTCTCTACCCCATTACGACACTTCACCTGAGACTACTGTAAGTATTCATATGGGCGTTAAGAATGAATGTATAAACATACTAACTTATCCAATTAACTGAATATCTTATAGCTGAATACTGGGAATGGAAGACTAAACTGTACTTAGTTTTAATAACTGGACTGAAACTGTAGAGTATTATGTATATGAGGAGGGGACTAACTAAGTAACATGAGATAATTGAGCATGAATTCATGAAAACTGTATTACCTAAGAATGCAATACCAAGTGTGTAACATGATCCCGAAATAGTTTGTAAACTGAGGTACTGAAACACTGATAACTGAATAACTGATTACTGTATACTATGGCCAAGCAAACCTAAAATTGAACAGAGTTTTTGATCTAATTAATGGACTAAGACTGGGACTGAAACTGTAACCAAGACGATAACTGAGACTGTAACTGAGACTTATACTGGAACTGAATGTTGGGTTCTAATAACTATGTGATGGAGACTGATATAAATCAAGGGTCTGAAAAGACACTCACTCTACATTTTCTTCACTTCTCATCTCATGAAAAATCCTGATTACTCCCCTCCTTCTTCAGCAACTGGATATAACTTTTTGCTAGCCATTTACCTGCAGTAACCTGACATTTAAGCCTATCTTCATGACTACAGCCTCGTGTATCACAAGATGCAATCGCCCATCACTACATTATTTTATAAAGAGAGTTCACTGAAGGGTTAAAACATTAGGACCTGAAGCATAAATAAATACTATACTAAACTCGACACTTACTGAGACCTGAGAAATAGAATGTCTACATCATAAATGCACCAAGAGACCTAAACTGAGGATATGCATGACATAATTGAATTTGTTGATCATTAGGGGTATAACATGAGTCATGGAAACTAAACATACTGTAAAGCATGACATGAGTACATGATTCATGAGCTACATGACCTGAGTCTGGAGTTTCTGCATTCACAGAACATGATTCATAACATTAAGTGAATTTAAACTCCTTATACTGGTAACTATAAGCATGCATAATTGCTAACATGCATGAGTATGAGCTATGATCATAGAGCTGACATATAAGATATGAATAGATATCATGATAACTGATGGGTTTCGATAGTCTAGAATATAATTCTGAGATAATCTGCATTATCATGTTCACTGCAAGAGTAGACAAGGACGTCATCTATGAATACTATGATGAATATGTTGAAGTACTGCTTGAACACATGGTTCATCACATCCATGAAAGCTGTTGGGGCATTGGTAAGACCAAAGAACATAACTAAGAATTCGAAGGGACTAACCCTCTACTGGCAAAAATGCCCCTATCCTTGGGTTAACTCGATGCTGAATCCTACTACAATCAAATAGAAATTAAACTAATTTCTAGTTCATACTAGGCTTTACTGAACTGTTACTGATTATACTATCTAATTGAACTGGACAAAGTTCACTAAGTTCCATTAACTGATGGAATACTACTGAATTCTATTAACTGGCTGAATTTACAGAGGTCTGAACTGAATACTAAACTGGACTAGACTGATACTAAGTCTACTGAGTTTTTCCTTAGTTCTATAACTGACTGAGTGTACTATTGATCATGACATAATTGATACTATCCTGAGACTAACCATGGTTCTAGGCAATCAGCTAAATTGTCGGGTATTAAATACCTACAAGACTCAATAGCATAAATTATAAGACATAGAACAATCTTGAAACATGATAAATAACTACTTGATCATCATTGATCATCATTCATTCTGTGGGACATTCTAGCAAACACTTTAACATGAATACATGCTATCATGATATAATTTCATTATTTAATTCTCATGAATAACTCTTCATATACTTGAAAGGCTTTGTATATGCACATAGTACTAATCAACATATGAGCATCATAATTTCAGGGCTTTAACATGAATTCACATGATACTACATACATGATAGTTTTTTTCTACATAAATCTTGCACTTAATCATGGAAAAAAAATCCAATCAATACTATAATCATGAATACACTTGAATCCAAATCATAAAAAGAATGAAATCAAACTACTTGAAGTTTAAAAGATCTTCTTGGACTCTAAGGGTGGAAGGAACCCTTGGATGAACACCTCACATACCTTGATTGCTAAATTCTTGAAGATTAATGGTGGAATATTGAGCCTTGAATTTGAAATTCAATCACCTAGGGTTTTTGTTCTTGAGCAATTTGAGAGAAAGTAAGTATATTTGGATCAATGAGGGCTGAATCTCATAATTTAGGGATGAATAAGGGTGGGTAAAAGACCTAAATACCCCTGAGGATGTAGCTTTTTAATTACTGAAAATCAGACAGTCGATGCACAGGACGACATATTGCGTCATTGGCATAACATGATAGCCAACACTCTGCGTCGAGTACACATTGATTTACTGAATATTGCCATGGGGAGACAAGGAAAAATATTGATCGACGTGATGGCCAACATGCTGCACTGAGATCACGTCGATGCACTATTTTGGATTTCCAAATGTGGTTCAAACAAGGTCCAAAAAATACAAAACTCATCTAGGAATACCTACTGACATTCCTGATCATGAATCAATCTAAATATCGATACTTTAAGGTCATAAGTGTCGTGAAGTAAAGTTTCCAATTTAATAAGGCCAAAATAATACTAAGTCAGAATACCTAGCTAGAATTTTTTAAGTCTGGGACCCCTTGGCGAGCTTAAAAGACTAAGTTGAACTTTGGATTTTGTGGGTTCTTACAGGTTCTTCCGTTCTGCTACACCATTTTATTGAGGAGATCACGGTGTGGAGAATTTCTGAGTGTATCTATTTTGAGCATAATACTCTTCAAACGCCTTATTTTAAAATTTGGCTCCATGATCACTATGAACATCAGTGATGAAGTGCCTAGCTTCTCTCTATATTTATCCATAAAAAATCTCAAATTTTGTGAAAGCTTCGTGTTTATGTGAAATAAACATAACCCAAGTAAACCATGAGCAATCATCATCTATGACAAATAATAGATAACTGAATAACTGAAAACTGCATGTTGTGGTCAAGCAAACCTGAAACTGAACAGAGTTTCTGATTTAATTACTGGACAAAGACTGGGCTGAGACTGTAACCAAAATAGTAACTGGGACTGTAACTGAGACTCAAACTAGAACTGAATGCTGGGTTCTGATAACTATGAGATGGAGACTGATATAAATTGAGGGTCTGAATAGACACTCATGCTGTGTATTTTCTCAACTTCTCATCTCATGAAAAATCCTAATTACCCCTTCCCCCTTTCTTCAGTAACTAGATACAACTTTTTTTAGAAATTTACCTGCACACTAACCTGACATTCAGCCTTATCTTCATGACTGCAGCCTCGTGTATCACAAGTATTCAATCACTCATCACTATATTATTTCATAAGGAGAGTTCACTGAAGGGTTAAACCATGAGGACCTAAAGCATGAATGAGTTTTGTAATATCCTAACTACGTAGTTCTGTAATGCAAGAATTGCTTCTAAGGGTCAAACCCTCTGCTGGTAGGAATGCCCCCATCCCTAGGTTAACTCGGTGTTGAATCCTACTCTCACCTGAATAAACACTGAACTAATTTCTAGTTTATACTAGGCTTGACTGAATTGTTACTGATTTTATGATCTAACTGAACTGGACTGAGTTTACTGAGTTTCGTTGAATGACAGAATACTACTAAATTTTGTTAATTGTCTTAATTTACTAAGGCCTGAACTGAATACTGAACTGGACTGGAATGATACTGAGTCTACTAAATTTTTCCTGCATTCTGTAACTGACTGAGAGTACTACTGGTTGTGACATGACTAATTGACCATGTATCTAGGTAATCAGCTAAATTGTTGGGTATTAAATACCCCCAGGACTCGATAGCACAAATTATAAGACAAGGCACAATCTTGAAACATAATAAATAACTACTTGATCATCATTGATTATCATTCATTCATTGGGATATTCTAGCAAACACTTGCATGACATGACCTTGAATACATGCTAGCATGATATAATTTTAGTAGTTAATTCTCATGAACAACTCATCAAACACTTAGAAGGTTTTGTATATGCACATAGTACTAATCAACACATGAGCATCACAATTTTAGGGCTTTAC
>NW_025838609.1:0-2166 GCF_002878395.1 Capsicum annuum | reverse complement strand
TGAAGAGTCGACTAAGAGAACGCCTAGTCTGGAAAGCTGGTGGACTTCCTGGACTAACTTCTTCTTACTATCATCAACATAAGAAATACTACCCATGGACAGTCTACTGAGAGCATCGGCCACTATGTTGGCCTTGCCTGGATGATAGAGGACACTCATGTCATAATCTTTCAAGAGCTCTAATTACCTTCTCTAACAATGATTAAGATCTTTTTGAGAAAATATATACTAAAGGATCTTATGATCTGTGAAGACGTCTACATGAACTCCTAGAGATAATGCCTCCAAATCTTCAAGGCAAATACTACGATTGCTAATTTAAGATCATGAGTAGGATAATTTCTCTCATGGGGTTTAAGCTGTCTGGAGGCGTAGGCTAGGATCTTACCATTCTACATGAGGACATAACATAAACCCACTCTGGATGCATCACAATAAACTACAAAATTGTCTAAACCATCTGGAAGAGCTAGAATTGGAGCTGAGGTGAGTCGAGTCTTCAATTCCTGAAAATACTTCTTGCATGAATCTGACCACTGAAACTTAACTTTTTTCTGAGTCAATCTGGACATAGGGGATGCAATAGAAGAAAATCCCTCAACAAACCGTCTGTAATAGCTAGCCAGACCCAAGAAACTCCTGATATCTGATGGAGATATAGGGCGAAGCCAGTTTCTTACCGCTTTGGTATTTTGAGGATCTACTTTAATGCCATCACCAGAAATAATATGGCCAAGGAATGCTATTGATCTTAGCTAAAATTTGCACTTACTGAATTTGGCAAACAACTGATTATTTTTGAGAGTCTGGAGTACTATTCTGAGACAATCTGCATGATCTCGTTCAGTGTGGGAATAGACCAGAATATCATCTGTGAAGACTATGATGAATATGTCCAAGTACTGCTTGAACACACGGTTCATCAAGTCCATAAAAAGGCTGGGGTATTGGTAAGACCAAATGACATAACTAGAAATTCGAAGTCACCATACCGCGTACCGAAAGCTATCTTCGGGATGTCACATTCTCTAACTCTGAGCTGATAATAGCCAGATCTAAGGTCAAACAAGTCATTGATTCTGGGAAGAGGATATTTGTTCTTTACGTGACTTTATTGAGTTGACAGTAATATATACACATTTTTGCGCACGAATAAGACTGGTGCAGCCCACGGGGAAATGCTGGATCTGATGAATCCCTTATCTAAGATATCCTTCAACTGTTCTTTCAGTTCCTTGAGTTTTGCTGGTGCCATTCTGTATGGCAGAATAGAGATAGGCAGAGTGTCTGAAAGAAGATCAATACCGAAGTCAATTTCCCTTTTGGGAGGAATTCTTGGAAGATCTTTAGGAAAGATATCTAAATATTCATTCACTACTGGGACTGATTCGAGACTTGGAGCCTCAGAACTGGAATCTCTAACATAAATTAGATGATAAATAGTTTCCTTGTCCGAAGGTAGGAAACAAGCTGACCACTGAAAGCGGATACATTACCCTTTCACTTTAGGACGGGTTCATTTGGGAACTAAAACTAAACTATTCTATTTTTGCAGTAGACTGTGGCATATAAGGAATGAAGCCAATCCATGTCAAGAATGATATCAAAATCAGTCATCTCTAACTTGACTAAATCTGCTGATATGAATTTCTGAAATATCATAATCGGGCAGTTCCTGTATACCCGTTAGGCTATAATGGTTTTACCTAGTAGGGTAGAGACTGAGGGCTCTGCTAGAATTTTGGGACTGATTCTAAAATCAACTACTAAGTAAGGAGTAACAAAAGACAAGGAAGCTCCTGGATCTAGCAAAGCGTAAACATGCACATGAAAGATCTGTAATGTACCAGTAACTACATCAGGAGAACTTTCCTAATCGTGTCGAATCTGAAGAGCATAGAGACGATTTAGGCATTGACCGCTAGTAGCACTGGAAGTGGCACCCTGCTGATTTGGGCGATCGGACTGAGCTGAAGAGAGATTCTGTTGACCCTGAGGACCTGGTTACGAACAGTCTCTAACTCTATGGCTTGGCTTGCCACAACCAAAAAAAATTCCACTACCTGCTCTACACATACCCTGATGGTGCTTACCGCAAGTCTGACAAAAAGGATAGGTGCGGGCACTATTAACACTGCCCTGGGTCTTAGAGCCTAGCGCTCTATC
>NW_025838608.1:0-1502 GCF_002878395.1 Capsicum annuum | reverse complement strand
CGTCCTTATTTTTTTTGGAACTGTATCTGTATTATTTGATCTTGGATCGACTTTCTCTAATATGTTTGTGTATTTTTCTTTGGGTTTTGATTTTGTTAGTGAGACTCTTGCTATGCCTATTCATGTATCTATCCCGGTAGGTTATTCTGTAGTGGTGGATCGGGGTGTACCGATCTTGTGTTGTTACTTTTGCCGGGCGCGAGACTTTGGTAGGCTTGCTTATGTTAGATATTGTTGATTTAGACATTATCTTGGGAATGAATTAGTTTGCTCCTTGTTATTCTGTCCTAGATTATTTTGCGAAGACTGTGACTTTAGCTTCGCCGGGTGTGCCAAGGATAGCTTGGAAGGGTGCACTTTATTTGGGTCCTAAGAGGTTTATATCTTATGTTTAAGATTGTAAATTTATTGAGAGGGGTTGTTTATTTTACTTGGCTTATATTTGTCACCAGTGTTGTTTTGTCTCTTTTCTTGGATTCTGTCCGTGTTGTCCGTGACTTTATGGATATGTTCCTTATGGACTTAGTTGATATGCCTCCAGATTGAGCTATTGATTTTGCTATTGATGTTGAGCGGGCACCAATCCCATTCTATTCCTCCTTATAGGATGGCCCCAACAAAGTTGAAGAAACTGAAGGATCAGTTACAAGGGTCATTAGAGAAGGATTTTTTTCGACTTAGTGTTTTACCTTAGGGTGCACCTGTCTGTTTGTGAATAAAATGATAGGTCTATGTAGATGTGTATTTATTATCGACAGTTGAATAAGATGACAGTTAAGAATAAGTGTCCTTCTTCTTGTGTTGATGATTTGTTTGATCAACTTCAAGATGTTGCGGTGTTCTGAAAGATTGATTTGAGGTTCGGTTATCACCAGTTAAGGATTAGAGCTTTGGATATTTTGAATAACAATTTTTGGAATCAATATGGTTATTATGATTTCTTGGTCATGTCCTTAGGGTTGACTAATGCCCATGCTACATTCATGGAGTTGATGAATTGGGTATTTAAATAGTATTTTGACTCTTTATTATTATATTAATAGATGATATCTTGGTGTATTTCAAGAGTGACATTGAGCATGAAGAGAATTGATGGATTATGCTTCAAAAATTGAGGGATGAGAAGTTGTATGCTAAGTTCTGTAAGTGTGAGTTTTGGATGGAGTCTGTTTCTTTCTTGTGTCATGTGGTGACTAAGGAAGGTATTATAGTTGATCCAACCAAGGTCTCAATGGGTTGTAATTGGGCTAAAGCTACTTCGCCTATCAAGATTCAAAGTTTTTTTGGCTTGGCTGGGTATTATTGTAATTTTATCGAGGGTTTATCTTCTATTGCAATTCCTTTGACTAAGTTGACTCAGAAGATAATTTCCTTTCAATGGTCTGATGCTTGTGAGGAGAGCTTCCAAAACTTAAGGATTTGTTGACTGCAGCTCCTATATTGGCTTTTTCCAAGGAAGACATGGGCTTTATCATGTTTTGTAATGCTTCAGGTGTTGGATT
>NW_025838607.1:0-1037 GCF_002878395.1 Capsicum annuum | reverse complement strand
CCAAATCAAACCAATATACAATCGGTTTTTATATTTCGGTTTTAATCATTTTTTTTCGATTTTTTTGATTTTTCAGTTTTTTTCTCAATTTTTTTACAATTATAATGTGATTGAAGAAAAATTAAATGTTTTCCCTAAAAAGATTAAAAAAAAAAAAAACAATGGTCAAAGAGTAGTTCCAATTAAAATTAAGTTGGCAAATTACTAAGACGTTTAAACTACTATCTCTCAAAGTAATATTATGTGGATATTCAGTGGTTCAATTTGTAAGTCACTAGTCACAATAGCTTGTCTGAAAGTTTCATTCACATAAAATATGAGCATAAAGAAGAATGAAGAATTGGAGACAACTTATTAAAAATTTAACTCCATAAAATAATTAACTATAACATAATTCCACAAGAAAAAAAAGAAAGAAGAGAAACAAACCTAAATCAAAACTTGACGAATGACGAGAATGAGAAAAGTAAGATGAAAGTAAAATGAGGAAATAATGAGAACTCTTTGAAAATTTGGAAAGTAAAATGTAAAGTGAAGCAATTGAAGAGTTATAGGTTTTTATATTAATATTGGGTTTTGTATTAATCTGTTACTAATGGATAAATATTAGGGAAAAGGACAACAATAACACCTAAAACTAAAATAATATGATAAAAATAGCACTCAAAATTAAATACCCTATAAATAGCCACAAACTAATTTCACTAGCTAATCTTCACTGTCATTCGCTTAAACATAATCGAAAATGTCGTTAAAGTAACTTTCTCTTTCTTTCTTTCCTTTTCATTCACAATTTTCTTTCCATTCAAACTTCCAAACCTCCATTCTTTTACCTTTTTGGATACTTCAATTAATTTTTCTTATTCTATAAATTTTGTAGAAAATCTTCAAAAATTGCATTCAATTAGCTTCCTATAATTTTTTCCCATTGTAAATTTGCTCAAAATTGATACAAAATAATGACTTCAACTTCAGTTTTAGTTTCAATAATGATAAAATACGGAGGTCAGTGGATATCTGATGTTGAATTTAAGTGT
>NW_025838606.1:0-1333 GCF_002878395.1 Capsicum annuum | reverse complement strand
TGGACTCCTCTCAAGTCCTTGTGAAGTTTCATAAGCATTCATGACTACATCAGAAAGGACCACATCATTTAGATTCTAAGCTTCTACACTTGAATCACCTCCATAATGAGACATATCTAAGAACATCAGTGTAGGGAAAAAATTGGGATAACTTTCTCATGGACGACTCTATAGCAAGAACTAGAGTATGAAAGAATGGGAAACAACACCTAAATGCCCGATAGCCTCCTGATTATAAGTGTGGTGCACAACACACCTATAAGCACGACTCTACTAAACACAACTTCACAGATACCCTGGGACCATGAATCATGCTCTAATACCAAGTTTGTCACGACCTAAGTTGAGACCTTGGTCGTGACGAGCATCCTGAACCATGAAGGCCAGATGCCCTTCTACTTTTGGTAATCATGCACAATACTCATGTATAAAAGAAAAGAATATGAAAATAAAAGTAAATAGAATCATGGTCATATTCTGCAATCTGTTACGCCATGAAGAATTAAAATCCAATAGAAACTAGACAACATCCAAAACAGTCTACAAAATCTCTATTACATGCTAAAATAATAACTGTCTGGATCTAGGACAACGCCCCCAGTGGACCCAAAACAAAATAAATAACATAGTCTAAAATAAACAGGCCTTCTAGAAAAATGAAGGCTCACCACTGCTCAGTCCACTTCTACCTAAAAACTCTACTGCTTAGCCGGACCTCTGCACTGAGCCTCAAACCCTGAGAGGTAAGGGGGCAAAACAATTGTACTGGTATATGGAGAAAATCCAAAATAATAAGTTTTATTCAACATAGGTAATAGCAATTTAAAATAGTTCATAAATATATCATTTGGGAAGAATCACATGGGCATATTTTAAAGATCCTATAAAATCATCTGAACTCTGTGACACTATTTATTTTACTTCTATGCTAGGTGGTATACCCTACAACTCTAAAATTCCATGAACTGTATGGAATCTTCCATTAATTCGGTAGCCAAGCCCCCAACCCAAGTTTTCCGCAAGGGTCGGAGTCTCTATTTCTACTACGCCACAGGCTCGTCGCCAGCGTATAATAATAATATACCCGTATTGGCAAAATACGGTTTTAGGCTAAGATTTACTTGAACTCAAGCCTTCTTCGGGTAACCACTTAACCATCTTTAAGCCCATTTTTAACTCTTTAAAATATTCAATTCTCTAAAATCAAACTCTGAAAAACTTTAGCTCTATTATGGCATACATTTATATGGTATCGTCATACCATTAACTTTCAAGTCACGTCTCTGAATAGCATATTATAATCTCTATTTTCAAAACATAATTTTTGGGACCA
>NW_025838605.1:0-2211 GCF_002878395.1 Capsicum annuum | reverse complement strand
AAATTTATTCAAGATTCCAAGTTCCTAGTTCAAGAACTAGGAACTTGGAATCTTGAATAAATTTGCAGAATTAATGGTGAACTTTGGAGGTTCTTGAAGTTGGATGTAGGAGCTTAGGATTTTCTTTTTGAGGGAATTTGATGAAATATAACATATAATGCTTCTAATAGGGTTTAATATAGGGTTTGGATGGATTTTGGGTGAGGGGAAATGACCAAAATGCCCCTAAAAATCAAATAATTCCTGGATCTGTCATTTGGTGGACTATTTTGATAATCTGAAGTAGATCAACCATAATGATTTACTTTGATATCTAAATTAGATGAAACCAATTTCATTAGAAAGAGGACTCTCATATCTTTCCATTGATATATAGTATCTCACCCAGATCATTGTGTACAAGGAGTTATGGTCATTTAAAGTTGACCCAAGAATTTGCTTTTGTTAGGCTGAAGTAGATCGAGCATAACCTTTTGCTATGATAGATAAATTAGATAAAACCAATTGCATTTGAGAGAGGACTCACAGATCTTTCTGTTGATATATAGTAGATCACCCAAATCATTACGTACAAGGAGTTATGATCATTTAAAGTTGGAGCAAAAATACACCAGGCCTCAATACTTTTTCCTGCACGTTTTACTGTTCACTACTATTCACGGTTTGATCGGAATATTCATAACTCGTCGCTCGGGTGTCCGTTTTGGATGATCCATATATCATTAGAGAACTTATTCGATACTCTACTCAATGGTGGGTCATAATCTAAGACATTTCGCACGAAAAATTTATAATTCATTCTAGAAGATAGAAACCAATACGTTTACGCATAAAATTTCAACAAAAAATTTCCCGGGGTATTACAATTTTGGACATTACACATAGTATATTTAAATACCATGGCCGCCCCTCTCATTAGGGGTGAAGTGATTTTTTTTCTTCATTTTTAATATACTATAAGCAGGACTTTTTATGTGTTATCTCCTTAGATTATGAATGATGATATTTTGAAACATTGAAAATCCTCTCTCTTGAGAGTAGAACACCTTAGTATAGTTCTTAGTTAGGTCTTGGAATAGCCATTGTAGTTTAGGGCTTAGAAAAGTCAATATTGTTCTTTGCTTGGAGAAGGTGGATCTTGAGGTGAGTTGATTCCCTTGGCGGTCACCGTAAGAGTGTGGTTTTGATTATTACATACATTAGGAGTTAGTGTTTAAATACACTTGGCTCTTAACCTTGTAATAATCTTGGTCTTACTATCTATCCTTTACTTTCTTGTAATCTTGTTGTGTTGTTCTTGTTGCCTACTCTCGTCCTTGCACTGTTCTTGTAGTTGAAGTTGTTGTTCTTCTTGTTCTTCATTTTATGTGTTGTTAATCTAGTTTGGTTGGCTGTGAAATAAGTGTTTAACACCATTTTATCATTTCTTTCTTATTCTTATTGTGAATCCGAGAATGGTCATCAAATAGGTCCTCGGGTTCTTGAACTTGTGGGCTGATTTTGGTGAGTGTTTTGTGCCTTCCATTGTTGTTCTTGTATCAATTATTGAGCATGAACTTTGTGATGATTTGATATGAGTTTAAAGCATTATTTTTAATCCCTAAGTATAAGTATTGATATTTCAAGAAGATTATGCTTTTAAGCCCCCCTACGACTAGTTAATATTCAGATTTTGAACAAGATTTGATCTTTTGATCCTCAACTAAGATATGGAATCCACACATGTTAGTTTTGATTTTAGTTTAAAATAGATAGATTTATAATTGGTTTTCATTATAAACCCTTATGCTATTTTAAAGTGGATTTTCTACAGAATGGGCATATAAGTAAGGGAGTAGTATTTAGCACTGAGTTAGGTATGTGTCCCAGTTAACATACTCCAGAACTATGAGCCGACATAGGTTCAGATTATTCCCATATATATGGATGACAGATACAGATTGTGATAACTTAGCTCAGGTTATACTCCTTGGCAAGAGTATGATAGCTCTCCCCAACGGGAGGTTTTCCCTTTTAGGAACTAGATGTTGGACACTATGATAGCTCACATAGTGTATGTCGATTAGAAGAACCTCCCTAAGACTAAGTCTTAAAAATAGAATAATAGAAAAATTTTAGAAAACCAAGTGTAAAGGCTTACAAATTTACTTAGATATGGTCCTACTTAAGACAATACTTACAAAACTTCAGCCTTTAGTTTTCATATGATAA
>NW_025838604.1:0-2895 GCF_002878395.1 Capsicum annuum | reverse complement strand
GTTGACACTATCACATTATAGAGGCAAGTCTTATAACTTTCAAACAACAAACTACGTTTCATGGGCAAGAGTTGACACTACTACATTGTAGAGGCAAGACTTATGACTTTCAAACAATAAGTTATATTTTATGGGCAAGAGTTAACACTATCATATTGTGTTTTGATTTATAAAATATTTTATAACTCTTACTTTAGAGACAAGACTTAGCTCAAGGACTTTCAAACAACAAATTATGCCCCACGGGCAAGAGTTGACTCTACCACGTTATGTTTTCATTTATGAGATGTTCTACAACTATTGTCTTAGAGGCAAGACTTGGCTCATGGACTTTTAAACTACAAATTATGCCCCACGGGCAAGAGTTGACACTATCACGTTATGTCTTCATTTATGTGATGTTCGACAATTCTTGCCTTAGAGACAAGACTTAGCTCAAGGACTTTCAAACTACAAATTACGCCCTATGGGCAAGAGTTGACACTACCACATTATGTCTTCGTTTATGAGATGTTCTACAACTCTTGTCATAGAGGCAAGACTCAGCTCAAGGACTTTCAAACAACAACTTGCGCTCCACGGGCAAGAGTTGACACTACCACGTTATGTCTATTTATGAGATGTTATATAACTCTCGCCTCAGAGGCACAACTTATTTCAAAAAATTTCAAACAAGTCATGTACATTGGGCAAGAGTCAACACTAACAGATTGTATTTTTTACTTATGAAATGCTATATAAGTCTTGTCTTAGAGGTAATACTCAGCCTAAGGACCATCAAATAACAAGTTATGCCCCATGGGTAAGAGTTGACACCACCGCATTGTGTATTAATTTATGAGATGTTTTATAACTCTTTCCTTATAGGCAAGACTTATACCAAGGGCTTTCAAGTAACAAGTTGTGCCTTATGGGCAAGAGTTGACATTACCACATTGTATTTTAATTTATGAGATATTCTATAACTCTTGCCTTAGAGACAAGACTTAACTCAAGGACTTTCACACAACAAGTTACGTCCCATGGGTAAGATTTGACACTATCACATTATGTTTTAATTTATGAAATGTTCTATAAATCTTGCCTTAGAGGCAAGACTTAGCCCAAGGACTTTTAAACAACAAGTTATGTCACATAGGTAAGAGTTGACACTACTACATTATATCTTAATTTGTGAGATGTTCTATAACTCTTGCCTTAAAGGCACAAATTAGTACAAGAATTTTCAAACAACAAGTCATTCCTCATGGGCAAGAGTTGATACTATCATATCGTGTATTGATTTATGAGATATTCTATCACTCTTTCCTTAAAGGCAAAACTTAGCTAACAAGTTATGCCCTATGGATAAGAGTTGATACTATCATATTGTGTCTTGATTATGTGATGCTCTATTTTAGTCATGGCTCTAAGATAAGACTTAGCCCAAAAACCTCCCAAAAGAACAAGTTTCGCCCAATGGACAAGTATTAATATTACCACATTATTTCTTGATTTATTAGATGCTCTATATGTCACGACCCAGAGTAGGATCATGACCGATACTAAGGAGGTTATGACTCCAAAGCAAGCCTCCTCAGAATTCTACAAAAAATCGGGCAGAGTTTCCCCTGGTTTTGGGCCTAACAAGAAAATTTCTTGTCTCAAATCCCCAACATAACAACCCAACATCACAACCATTACGCCAAAAACCAACACCATTAACCAAAATCAACAACAATGTACCAATACCACCAATAACAATACAAAATCCATCTCCAAAAATGAGAGAAAGTCAAATACTTCACAAGTTCAAAATAATAAAAGAATACTCAAAACTCTAAAAACGTGACTATGGAGCAACTCTAAGAGTTTTTAAGAAAAAGAACATATCAAACAAATAAATGTTAGCCCACGCGAATAATTGCGGGGCTCACCAGGAATATGCTACCTCAAGATCTCTAGCTAATGAAATCCTCACCGTCACCTGCATTTTCTGAAAAATAATAGCGAGGACTGAGACGCTAGCTCAGTGAGTAATAACACTTAACCATGACCATTTTAATGGGGACAAGTCATAAAACATCATGAAATAAATGCTCTTTTAGAATACAGTAACAAGAAACAATATCATTTGTTTCATGTAGATAAAGTGAATAAATAGTTCAGTAATAAACTCAGTAAGCATCGTATCATATCAAATATTACATATTTGGGAGGTTTTCAAGAATGAATCATGTAGTCATTGTGACATTCTACATCAAGAATAACCAATAAGAACCCTCATAAATGAGTCAAATATCATATCAATAGGTCCCCACTCGAGGGAGATCAGTAATAGCATGCTAGTTCTACCTTTCCACTAGCGAGGGTTGTAATAGAAATCAGTAAGTACAAGGTGCACCAGGTCTAATGATCCCACCATTAGCTACGGGATTCAAATCAAGGTCTACTCCCATTTATACTTTGTAAACAATAGATATTCATATGAAAGCATTTTTCAGAATAATACATAGCTATAAAGTTCATATCAAATCATATTACATGTAAACTTGACTAAAACATATGTCAGAAATTTTTATTTCTCATATAAGTGAAGAACTTTCGTAACACCAGTGATCATATCACAAGTAATAGTAAATATGTCTTATAAACATCTCAAATTCCCAATTTCAGTATCATCTCAAGTAAAAGACTTGGCCCATATGCAATTTTCAAAGCATTCAGCAATTCATGTTCCATCAAAATCATGTATAAAATATACAAGTTAAGAAACACAAATTATGGGAAGGTTACTATTCACAGTACACGTGTCGAAAAATCAACTTTGTCATCTCGAGCGATTTGTATCACTTTCTTGGATTAAATATGTAATCACTTCATATCAATATCGTGTTAATTCTCTTATTTTAGGCT
>NW_025838603.1:0-3028 GCF_002878395.1 Capsicum annuum | reverse complement strand
ATCTCTTCTTAATGTGAACATTCTTCACCAAAACTTTACCATCCTCCTCCTTAAAGCACTTTACTTGATCGAGGTCCCGACCCTTTCGTTCCCTAGCCTTAGCAAGCCTATACAACCTATTTTCCCCATCTTTCTCCTCTAACCCCGCATACAAGCTCTTAAATGCTGCTGTCTTAGCAGCTGTAACTGCTAGCTTAGCCTCCTTCCTTGCTACTTTGTAGACCTCCCTATCCACCCGTTTCTCCTCTGCATGTTTACTCTCAATCAACTTAACATACACCTCCTTCTTGATCTTCACTTTCTTATTAACTTCTTCATTTCACCACTAGTTCCCCTTATGCCGTCCTGCCCGACTACTTGAAACACCCAACACTTCTCTAGCAATTTCTATGATGCAACTGGCAGCCCTATCCCACACAACATCCACGTCCCCCCTACACTCCCACATCCCCAATCTCGCCACTTTCTCCTCTATCACCTGCTCACTACCTGGCATTAAGCCACCCCACTTAATCCTAGTCCGACCCTCCCTAGCCCTTTGAATAAAAAACTAAAAAAAAATATTAAGGTCGAGAAAAATAAAAATGAGAAGAAAAAAATAAAGTTTGAGAGAAATGAAAAAAAAAAGAATAAATAAAGATTGAGATAAATGAATTAAAAAAAAAAAAATAAACAATGTTTGAGAAAATAAAAAAGAGAAGAAAAATAAAAAAGAAAAGAAAATTAAAGGTAGAGAAAAATGAATTAAATTAAGAAAAAGAGGAAGAGAAAATATAAAAATTAAGGAAAAAGAAAATGAAAAAAAGAAGAAGAAAAATAGAAGTTGAGAGACAAATGAGCATTGAAGAGTTAAAACATTTGAGATGTAAAGGGGCAAAAATATATTTATTCTATACATAAAAAGGAAGGAAAACTAGTATTTGGGGACAAAAAAATAAAGTCACCCACTATGGGGCCATTCTATGTTATTTCGTGTAAGTTTATAACACTTTGACTTCTTGTTTTTTTTGGGCATAAATGCTGCTTCTTCCGAACCACACAAATACCTGATACATGGAGAGAGGGATTGACATAAATATACAATGAGATCTCTTGCCTATTTATAATTTGAATAGAGAAAAATGACCTTTTAAGATCGTGTAAACATAAAGATCTCTCGTAAAAATAATATAAAACTAAAAAGACTATAAAGGGCTAGAAAATCATTTCCCCCCAAATAATTGGCATTCATCAAGAAATTACATAGGATGACCCCCATAATGGGTGACTTTGAATTTTTGTCCCCAATAAGAAAAATCTTTACAGATTAACCTTTCTTCATTTTTATATATAGAACAAAATATTTTTGCCCCTCTACACCTCAAATATTTTTAAACTTTTCATACTCATTTGTCTCTCAACTTCTATTTTTTAATTGTAAGTCAGTTGTCTCAATCTTTATTTTTCTTTTACTTTTTTTCTCTTTTTTCATTTTTTTCCTCAAACATTATTCTATTTCTCTCTTTTTGTTTTCTTTTTTAATTTGTTTGCTCAACCTTTATTTTCTTTCTTCTTTGTTTTTATCATTCTCATTTTTTCTTTTTCTTTTTCAAAATTTATTTTAATTTTTTCCATCTCATTTTTTTTCAATCTTTATTTTCTTCTTTTTTTTATTCTTCTCTTTTTTCTTAACTTTTATTTTTTTCTTTTTTCCTCTATTTTGTCTTTTTTTTCCTCTACTTCTATTATATTTTGCTAATAAATAAAATGTTGGATAATCTGCAAAATGATCTTCTTTCTTTGACATCAAAGTAATTTAAGGGCATGGCTTGTTATGTGAAAGTCCTTTGGAATAAGTCTTGCCTCTAAGACAGAAGTTATAGACACATATCATAAATTAGACACAATGTGGTAGTTTTAAGTCTTACTCATGAGGCTTAACTTGTTGTTAGAAAATTCTTGAGTTAAATCTTGTCTCCATGGAAAGAATTATAAAATATCTCATAAATCAAAATATAATGTGGTAGGGTCAACATTTGCCCATTGGACGTAACTTATTTTTTTGGAAGGTTCTTGGGCTAAGTCTTGTATTAGAGGCAAAACTTAATAGAGCTTCACATAAATCAAGAAACAATATGATAATGTCAACTCTTATCCATGGGACGTAACTTGTGGGCTAAGTCTTGCCTCTAAGACAAGAGTTACAAACTATCTCATAAATTAAGACACAATGTGGTAATGTCAACTCTTGTCCATGGAATGTAACTTGTTGTTTGAAAGTTCTTGAACTAATTCGTGCCTCTAAGAAAACAGTTTTAGAACATCTCATAAATCAAGACATAATGAGGTAGTGTCAACCTTTATCCTTGGGACATAACTTGTTTGAAAGTCCTTGATTGATAAAACATCTCATAATTCAATACACAATGTCGTAGTGTCAACTTTTGTCCAACTTGTTGTTTGAAAGTACTTGGGCTAAGTCTTGTCTCTAAGGCAAGAGTTATAGAGCATCTCATAAATAAAAACATAATGTGGTAGTGTCAACTATTACCTATGGGGCATAACTTATTGTTTGAAAGTCCTTGGGTTAAGTCTTGCCTCTAAGGAAAGAATTATAGAACATCTCATAAATTAAAATACAATGTGGTAGTGTCAACTCTTACCCATGAGGCGTAACTCATTGCTTGAAAGTTCTTGGTCTAAGTCTTGCCTCTAAGGAAAGAGTTATAGAGCATTTCATAAGTAAAAAACACAATGAGGTAGTGTTGTCTCTTGCCCAATGTACGTGTTGTTTGAAAATCTTTGGGATAAGTCATGCCTCTAAAGCAAGGGTCGTAGAATTTTTCATAAATCAAGACATAACATGGTAGTGTAAATTCTTGCCTATGAGGCATAACTTATTGTTTGAAAGTCCTTGAGCTAAGTCTTACCTCTAAGGTAAGAGTTATAGAACATCTCATAACTCAAAACACAATGTGGTAGTATCAACTCTTACCCATGACATGCAATTTATTATTTGAAAATCCTAAATCTTGTCTTTAAGGCAAGA
>NW_025838602.1:0-1215 GCF_002878395.1 Capsicum annuum | reverse complement strand
GGGGCGTAACTTATTGTTTGAAAGTTCTTGGGTTAAGTCTTGCCTCTAAGGCAAGAGTTATAGAATATCTCATAAATCAAAACACAATGTGATAATGTCAACTCTTGCCCATAGGGCACAACTTGTTGCTTGAAAGTCCTTAGTTTAAGTCTTGCTTCTAAGGGAAGATTTATAAAACATCTCATAAATTAATACACAATGTGGTGGTGTCAACTCTTGCCCATGGGGCATAACTTCTTATTTGATAGTCCTTGGGTTGAGTCATACCTCTAAGACAAGAGTTAGAGAGCATTTCATAAGTAAAAACATAATGTGTTAGTGTTGACTCTTACCCAATGTACATAACTTGTTTGAAAATTCTTGGGATAAGTCGTGCCCTTAAGGCAAGAGTTATAGATCATCTCATAAATAAAGACATAACGTGGTTATGTCAACTCTTGTCCATGGGGAATAATTTATTGTTTGAAAGTTCTTGAGCAAAGTCTTGCCTCTAAGGCAAGAGTTGTAGAACATCTCATAAATGAAGACATAACGTGGTAGTATCAACTCTTGCCCGTAGGGCATAATTTATTATTTGAATGTACTTGAGCTAAGTCTTGCCTCTAAGGCAAGAGTTGTAGAAAATTGCATAAATAAAGACATAACGCGGTAGAGTTAACTCTTGACCATGGGGCACAATTTATTGTTTGAAATTCCTTGAGCTAAGTCTTGCCTCTAAGGCAAGAGTTGTAGAATATCTCATAAATAAAGATATAACGTGGTAGTGTCAACTCTTGCTTGTGGGGCATAATTTGTTGTTTGAAAGTCCTTGAGCTAAGTTTTGCTGACATGATCCGAACTGGGTCCTTCTCATAATGGGCATCCAAGTCCAGCCAGGATCGGGGACCACCCCCATTACCCAACCCAACCTCTAAATACATATATCCTGAGTCAGATGAATTTCAAACGTATAACAAGATAATGTTAATTACAATTCCAAACTCTGGGATAGGTCTATGACCGTGACTAACCCAAACAAGTCCAACCATTATCCAACGAATAACAAAAACCAAAACAAAATCATAAACCAATTCATGCATCCCAGATCAAATGAGTTCCAATCTAAATATATATAATCTAAAGTGTAATAGTATGGAACAATCATAATACAGTCAAACGGTATTAGCCCCAATATTAATGCCAATACTAAGGCTGACATCACTGCCGACACCGCCC
>NW_025838601.1:0-1072 GCF_002878395.1 Capsicum annuum | reverse complement strand
TGTGAATCTGAAAAGAAGCATAATTGTACATCCATCTGCAAATGAAGTCAATCCAAAAATCGACATTTAAAGGTCGTATGGATCATGACATAAGATTTCCAACTTATGAAGGCTAAAATAATTCTAAGTGTAAACACTTAGCTTAAATTTTAAGTCTGAGACCTCTTTTCAAGCTTTAACAGATTGAGTTAAGCTTAGTTGCGAGATCTTACAACTGGACTCCCCAACTTCTTCAATAATGACTTGCACATCAAAACATGAACATTATATAAGGGAGGGATTGTTTCAATAATATTAATAATTTCAACTGAATCTACTTTCATTTTAAAAGGCTGACAGTTATGTCCTAATGTTAATTCAAGGCCTTTGAGAAGAGTCTATAGCTCTGTTGATGTGGAGTTGTGAGCATCACAACACCCCATAAAACCTAATTTTTATTTTTCATTGGAGTTACAAATTATACCACCAATGTCACCCTTACAATCTGTTTGGATGGTGGTTTGTCATGGTTTCATAAAGTATGGTACAGTATGGTATGGTATGATATGGTATGGTATGGTATGGTATGGTGTACTATATGGTATAGTAAAATACAATGTTTGGATGGAATATATTGTTCACTACTATTTAATAATAATTTTTTTGTTTGGTTTGATGGTATGGTACTATATCGTAACAGATAAATTTACTAAAATGCCCCTAATTATTATAAATTTTAAATTTATTAATAATTGTTAGTAAAATAATTTTCTTCTTACAAATTTATCACAAATCATGCCTTGTAAACATATTAAGTTGTTAAATTCATGAAAAATCATCTTTTAATAATTATTTTTACTAACTTTGGTCTGCTGCCAGAAGGAAATGTCACGAGAGGACAGGAACCATAGTTATTTAAATTTCTAACATTTAAGATTTCATTATCATGATTTAAGGTACTTTATAGTTGAGATTCTATCTCTCCGTTGTAAAAATAATTAACCCTACAATGCGTAAATTAGAGAGGCTATTTTCAATAGACCCCCTTCCTAGGACCAAAATAAAAATAATGTAAATTCCAAAACAAAGAAGT
>NW_025838600.1:0-46036 GCF_002878395.1 Capsicum annuum | reverse complement strand
CAAGGGATAGTATTAGAAGTGAGCTTTATACTTTCAGGTGCAGTCTTGCAGGATGAGTTACCATTTAATTACATTATTTTAATGCAGACCCTAGAGTAGATTGATAATAGTTCTGTTCAGAGTTTTGTGATGTCTTCCCAAACTTATGATGATGACTTCAGTTCAGAGTTTAGTGAAGTGGCTGAAGCATCGCTTCAGTTACGCTTAAGTTCTCAGCATGAGTTAGTTAGTAAAGCCAGTAGTTCAGTTTAGCAGTCACCCAATCAGATTCGTATAGTTAGTTTTCACATCTTTCCATCTAGTCATACTATCAAAAATCTCAGTAAGGTAACTATTCCAAGATAGATTACCTTAGTAGTTGCGAGTATAACTCAATTCATGCATCATGCATTATCTTCAACTCTCAAATGTTTAGATATGATCCAATTCATAGATGCCTTAAGCACCGCCTCAGTAGTCCTCCAGTATTCCAGTGATGTAAATAGTTTTATAAAAACATAGTATCCCAAAGGGGAGATGCTCTATAACTCCCTAAAGTTGTCAATTCCATAAACCCATTTAGTTTAATGCATAGATTCCTATTACAAGTTAGCATCAGTTATCATTGCACAGTTAGTCATGCTTTTAAGAGTAAGTTCAGTCAGACCTCCATGCATTAGATTTTCATGTTCAACAAAGAAATTTCAGGTTATCAGTGTATTCAGCCATACATTCATGAGAGCAACTCAGTCAAGTATCCATGCATCAGATATGAATGTCCTTCATGAGGATTCAGCTTATCAATAGTCTCATCCGGGTATTCTATGCATTAGCTATGCATTCATACTCTAGTAGAAAATTCAGTGTGTTATTAATTTTCGTTATATAGTTATGTTTTCGCTATTTATGTCCCTAAAGTAAGTTTAGTTTATCAGTATTCGTAACTTATCTATCAACATTCAAGGATGAATGATTCCAAGGGGGAGAGAATGTAAACCCCACATTTTGAAATAGAATGAAAATCCATTATTCATATGCATAGATGTTCTAAAAGCCTAGAATCCTATGTAAATTTAGTGTGTTAATCAATTATGAAGAGTGGGAATCTATTTGAGCATGAATTAAGATCATAGAGGTCCCCTAACTCAAAGGAAAGTTGAAAGCTTTCGTATCGTTCAAGTTTTAGTGAGCATCAAAACTTAGGTCAAATTCAATCGACCATAAATCCTTGTATATATTGAATTAGAGGACCTACTATATATCAAATAAAATTTTCTTGAATTATATTTCCGACAATATCAATTTCTCTCAAATCCGATATCAGAGCAAAGAGTAATACCCATTTTACTCCAGCATGTGAGCTGGGAAAATTGACTGACTAGATTTTGTGATAAGTTATCACAATTGTGATGACTTATCACAAATGTCGTCAGCCTTAGGCAGAAATTCATCAATTCTAGGCCCCAGTGACTACATTTGTGATGAATTATCACAAGTCTTACGGCTTATTACAAATATCGTCAGCCTAAGATTTTAAGCAATTAGGAAGTGGTTTAGTAATGGTATTTTGGTCCTTTTCCTCATCTTTGGACGACTTAAAACCCACAAGGGACGTAATTTTCCCCTACTTTTCTTCTATTGACATCTCAAAAATTCTCTCATACACTCTTAACCACAAGATTAGGGTTTCCTCTCAAGATCATCTTCTCAAGAACAAGAACATTCTCTCCCAAAGGGGTTAAATCCTAGTCAAGAAAAAATCAAGAGAAAGCCTAAGGATTTCTTAAATAACCTTCAAGAAACATTAGATTTATTTCAAGATTCAATCACTAAGGTATGTGTAGTGTTCATCCATGGATCCGTCTCATCCATGGAGCTCAAGAATCATATTTTAAATTAAATTGTAATTTTCATGTTGTGTTATGACTATATGCATGTTGATGATTATTGTTTGGATTCAAGGTTGTATCTTGATATGTTTTTAATAAATCATGTGAGTAGTTTAGTTGAAACCCATGAATTTATGATGGATTAAGATTGTCAAATTGATATGCACACCTATGCCCAAAGTTATGCCCAAAGTTCATGTTCTATTCCTTATGTTTCCTCATGAATTCCATGTTATTATTATGTATTGTTGTTATGAGTTGTTGTTGTGATATGGAATGTCCATGATATTGAAGAATTCTAAAAATAAGATAAAATTATGGGTTTCTCCAAGAAAAAGAAATTCAAGAAAATCAAGCCTTAAGTTCAAGATCTCCAAGAAACAAATCAAGATCTGGGTTTCATCTATCAAGATATAGGTTCCATCTTTCTGATCTAATAATTTAAGGTACGTAGGATTTATTCTAAAAACTACATGGGCTTAAAACCATTCAAACATGATTTAAAGATTTTTATGCATGAATTTCAAAGGGATTTTGGAATCTATGTTCTAAAATACATACTCCGAATGTTTTGATGCTACTATTGTTTTGAATTTGAGGTCTTATCCCCTAAATTGATTTACATATATACGTATATGTTTGGGATTTTAGATTTAATATTGTTTGATAGCATAAATTATGAACTCCCTCTCTTCTATTGGAATAAAGCTTATGGTTTTGTTGGATAAGAGTTGAAATGCATGTTTCATGATATGAATGATGTTTTCTCAAAGTCCTTGTACTTGAATATGATTTTGAATTGTTCAGAGGGTATTTATTCATATAAATATGTGATGTTAAAGAGAAAGAATTGCATGAGACTGAGACTTTTAACATGACCACCTTTGTTTACTGAATCATTGATAAGGAGAATTAACTGCATGGTTTTACATGAGTTTTTTTGAACAAATTGTTGATATGGTGATCCTGAATTTCATGATTTGAGAATAAGAGATATAAATTGCTATAAATGGCTGAGAGAATGTGATCACAAGTCGATGGTATGATGATACCATATATGTGCAAATGCCATGACAAAGTATTAGATTTTACAGTATATTTTCAGAGCATGCATTTTTAAAGAACTAAAAATGGGCATAAATAGGGTTAGGTGGTTACCGGAAGAAGGCATGAGTTTAAGTAACTCTTAACCTGAAACCGTATTTTCTGATACAGGTAGATTATTATTCTATGCTGGCAATGGTTGTATGGCATAGTAGATTAAGAAACTCCGACCCTTGCGGCAAATTTGAGTTAGGGTCTTGGCTACCGAGTTAATGGCAGATCCCATATAGACCATGACAGGTTGTAGGGTACACCACCTAGCACAAAAGTAAGACAAAGAGTGTCACAGATTTCAAATGTTTTCATAGAGTCTTTTAAAATACCAATGTGATTTCTTACTATATGATATATTTATGAACTACTTTAAATTTCTCTCATACATGTTGAATATTAATGAATATTATGGATTTGCTCTACATACCAGTATATCTGCATTAGCCCCCGTCCACCTACCTCTTAGGCTCTAAGGCTCAGTCTAGAGATCCAAATAAGCAATAGATAATTCAGACAGCAAATCAGATTGTTCAACAGTGAACCTTCTCTATTCCAGAATACCTGTCCTTTCATATTATGTCATCTATTATAGCTTCGGTCTACTGGGGGCCTTGTCTAAGGTTTTATATAGTTGTTAGATTTTCATATAGTAGATATTTCGCAGACTGTTCCAAATATTTTTTAGTTGATTTTGGATTTTATTCCTTATTGTTAAACTTAATCCAGAGTATGACCATGTTTCTGTATTAGATCAAAATTCTATATTTTTTTGTTATATAAAGGTTGTGCATGAATACCAAATAGAGTAGGACATCCAGGCCTTCATGGTTCGGGATGTCTATCATGGCCATGCCCTAGTTCGAGTCATGAAAAACTAGGTATTAGATCACGGTTTATGGTCCCAGGGTGTCTGCGAAATCACATCAGATAGAGTCTTATTTATGGGTATGTAGCACACCACACTTATAAGCACGAGGCTACTAAGAGTTTAGGAATGTCTCCCATTCTTCATGTTCTAGTTCGTGCTATGGAGTCAAAATATTCCTCTTTCATTCTCTAATTAATGCTATGGTGTCTCCCCTATGAAAGCAAAGTTATCCCAATTCTTTCCTTACTTCGATGTGCTTAGATGTATCTCATTATTGGGGTGATTGAAGTGTAGAAGTTTAGATTCTAAATGGTTTAGTCCTTTCTTATTAAGCCATATAAGATTTTAAAATATTGCAAGGGCTTGAGAAGAGTCCGTTAGTGCTTCAAAGTGAATTAATTCTAGTGTGTACTTTGATTCTGATAAGATCGTGCTTTTTTAGCCTATAATATTAAGTATTTTTAGCCCTGTTCAGAATTTATGTTGTAGATGTCACACCTAAAAAAGGGAATGATGTGTAGCAGAATGTTGAAATAATATTTCCACTCGAATAGTAGAATGAGTTAAAGTGTTATTATCATGACCTATTGGTTGTGATATTGGACTAAGAATTTAGAGATATGAAGTCACAAAGTTAGAAGTCAGAGTGAGGGTGATGTTTGTGTAGATGAGTTAAATAACTGATGTTTGAGGATGATTTACCCTTTTTATAGCGATAGACTAATGCGGTAGCTAGTACCATGTGTGGATTCTATGATAGTTTGTAGGGTAAGTGTTTGACTCAAATTTTTATTTATACAAAGTAAGATGTGTTTTCTTAGATCATTGATTATTATGTGTCAAGCTTCTATCTCATGTAATCTTGTTATCATTGTGTTGTTGAAACTAAAAGTCTAGTAAAGCTATGTGGGGTTCTTTTTACTCACTAGTATATTTGCTTTGTCATTTATCCCATTTTCTTGTTCAAAACACAAAATCAAAGTCTAGTGAAGCCGTGTGAGGCGTATTTTGATTCACTAGCAACTTGTTGTTCATCTTATTGTTCTTGTGTTGGTTGAATATAAGTATAGCCAAATCTTTTCGCATGAGATTGAGTTGTTAATAAAGTGATATGTCCTTGTGTGTTAGCTTAATAGAAGATAAAGAAGGAGTTATTAGTCAAGGTGATATGAGGTTGCGGTATTTTTTTTCCTTCTAAGGCTATTACATGTTATGTGTGGCTAGGGGTACCGTTGAATTTCTAGGTGGAGAAAGAGTAGTTAGATGGAACATGGTATTCTAAATGGCCAAGTTAAGGAGTTTTGACTACTAGAGCTGAGCCTTTTGATATGATCTTGATCATCAAGGTAAAGAGATATAAGTTTAGGGTCACGATATTAGTAGGCTATGACGGAAGAAGTATGGTTCATTAAAAGCTTGGTGATATACATATTAAGTGTTAGAATCTAAGTTTGAGTTTTGAACGCTGAACTAATAGAAATTAAAGTAAAAGCACCGGAAGGTGTGCACTTAAACAATTGGGATACTCATGAAGATTCGAGTTAGTAAGTGTTCAAGTGTTATATGATGACTATTGGTGGCTATTGAAGATAGAATGTATCGCAGAAGGTAGTATTAACAGTGGATTTTCAACTTTCAGTTGTATTCATTTGGGTTAAGTTCTATGATATGAGTGTATGGTCATTTTTCCAGAACCTAGAGTGCAGCAAGTATAGTTCAGTTAGAGTCTAGTAAGGGATCTCTCAAACATAGGTTAATGGCTATAGGGGAGATAATAGAATTAATAACCAAGACAAACTCCCAGATTCTAGTAATGATGTCTGTATGATATAGAATATCAAAAAGTGAGGGTGAGACTCAACCCATTCTTATCTCAGTATTTTTCTATTATCCCAAAACCTACTTATGTCGTACATTTTAGTTACATGATTATGGTCCATGTTCATGCCTGTGATAGAAAATCATGTTCTCTTCCAGTTCGTAGATGTGGAATTCCAATTCATTTCATCAGTTGGAATCACAATTCCATAAGTTATGAAATCCAAGTTGAGATCATGCTGATCACGACTTATGTACTCACACTTTATAGTGTGCTCAATTCCCATAACTCATCCTACACGCCAAATAATTGGTGAGAATCATCTTATAGACAGGTATACTCTCAATTTAGATCACTTTGATGAATCCCTAATGTTGATTTGTTCTTCCTTAGTCCTCAGTTAAGTGTCAATTCTCATATAATATCCTTCCATTTTTCAAGGTCTTATGTTCTAAACTTTTAATGACTGCGCCTTATGTAATGATAGTGGTGATGAGTATATTTTTCTTGTTGATGAAAGATCATTGTATGCTTGTTTTAGATAAGACCATAAGTGTGAAGTAAGATTTGGGACCAAGTATTTGATACATGAGATGGTTAGTGAAAATTTGTATGTGTATGTTCTTGGGATAGCGCATAGGAGTTATATTGACAATGGTTTAGAGACTATGTGAAGTATGTATTTATGGTTTTTTTCCTTAAAGTTCATATATGGTTATAAAGATAGGCTTGAATGGCATGTTGGGATTTAAGTGGAGGAACGTAATATATGCTACTAAATCCATAGTAAGAGTTTAGACTTAGTCATCATTGAAGTAGTAAGGCACGTTATGCTTAGGGTGTGATCTGTAAAAAGATATAGAAGACTGAATCATATGGTTTAGAATAGTATCATTGTGCGGCATATTGTATTTTGCGTTGTGGAGTTAGGCTTGATTGTTGTGAGAGCATTTAAGTCACTTTAGACACTACTAGAAAGATTTATCAATGCCCACATGATAATTTTAAGTTGTATAGATTGAGCATGGTATTTAAGGGGAATAGTGTAGTTAAGGAAGTATTCGGGAAGTGTGCTATGCTGGAATGTAAGAAGTTGCATTGCCCAAGTCCTGGTAATTCTACCCAAGTTATGAGTTATATGTCTATATTCCATTATGTAGAGTAGTGTCAATAATGTGATTCCTTAGTTTGATGTCTGATGTAGATTATGCCCAAGATTTTTTTTCTCCCTAATGTTATCAGAACATTCTTAGAAAGAGTGTTGAAGAGATACTCCAGTTAAGCATAAGTTTCCTTGTATAATTCAGTCTGTATAGCCAGCAATTCAGTTGAACAGTCAGGCAAACAAGTTACTATGATTTTCCACCTTTTCACCCAGTCCTACTAGTCGAAGTATCATGTGAATGACCATCCACAAGAGATAATCTATTCCATCCATGTAAATTGCAAATCCTGTTCAGTATAAGCATCATCTTTCAAATTCAGCTATTTAGTCATGACCCAATTCATAAGAGTTCAGTGCATAATCTCAAATTTTTCCAAGTATTTTAGTGTGGGGAGTGTAATACCCTGGTACAGTCTAAGTGTTGTTACCTCATGATTCATAATATATATGATTAGATCATGATCACTTCAAGGGAATCTTAAATTCTCAGCATGAATCAGCTCCTTGAAGCAAGTAAAGTCAAATAAACACAGAATTCAGTTTCATGATAGAAGTTTAACTATTTCAAATTAGTTATATCCTTTCTTAGTAGACACATCATGTCTGTGTTATTTAATACCTTTAATCTTCAACATTCCTACCCATCATTCGGAGATGAATGATCCCAAGGGGAAGATAATGTAATACCCCGTATTTCAGGCTAGACTAATAACCTTCATTTCAATACGTAGATGATCTAAAAGCCTTAAATCCAATGAAAATTTGGCATTTTAATCAATTCCTATAAAAATTTGGTATGTTAATCAATTATATAGAGTTGAAACCTATTTGAGCATGAATTCAGATCATAGAAGTCCCTTAATTCAAGGACTATTTGAAAGCTTTCCTATTGTTCAAGTTTTAGTGAGCGTCAAAACTTGAAACGAATTAAATCAACCATAACTCCTTGTATATGAAGAATTGTATGGAGTAATATATATTAGATTAAACATCTTTGAGTCTAGTTTCCAACGCTACTATTTTTGCTTTAATCTGGTATCAGAGTAGAAAGTTATGCTCATTTTTCTTCGAAGTGTCTGTCTGCCAAAATGTGATGACGAGGCAGATGACTTATCAGTTGTGTAACGGCCCATCAGACCTGGTAGTGACCCTAAGGCAGTGAATGGTGAAAACTAGCCTAAAGGAAAACCTGGCTGACAACTTATAACCTAAGTGGTGGCCCATCAACCCTGGTTGTCAATTGATGCAATTATGTAATTTTTTTCAGATTCCTTAGGGGTATTTTGGTCTTTTCCTCACTCCAAAAACCTTTCAAATGAATTAAATCACCCCTTAAGCATTATTAATCAAACACTATCAGTTTTACAATTAGGTAGTGAGTTTATATAACCGATTTCATCTAGTTGTAGTGCCAGTGTCAAAATTAGAAACAGATAAAGAAGCAGAACCTTTGGTGCAGGATCAAATGAAGAAGCAACTGAAATATTTTTCTCTCCCAAAGCAACCTTAGAAACCATACAGTTTATGAGCATATGGCCCGGTTGACCATATTTAAATAACCTTTCCCACCCCTCATCACTAAAACACTAATGCAACCGACTACAAAACCTACAAAGAGGACATAATAAAGCTAAATGCACCCCACTTTCTAGAGATTAAGCACCTTGTGCCCGAAAATTGTCACCACCCTACTGATGCATGTCACGTGACTACTTTAGGAAGGAACCACTTGCTATAGAGAAAGAACAAGAACTGCCTACTTTATTTTTGTCCACATATCACCATTCCAAGCACTTTTAACTTACACTCTACTCAGAGAACCTGAACTTCTTACCTTTTCTTTTACCTATCTAATCCTACTTTTTCTTTTCCTCCAACATCTGTTGCATATAAATAACTAAACTGGAGATATCCATGTCGTTGATCAGTAATGCAATATTTATTTCAAGGATTAAGACATGAGACAATCCTAAAGAGAACTTTCTCATCATAGACCTTATATCAGACACCTTTGTTGGGGCATACCTTGGCAACTGGTGAAACATAAAGGAATATTCCTTGACAATCATCTTTCCCTATTTCATATTAACAAATTCCTCTTCTTTTGCTTCCCTTAACTCCTAAGGTAAGAAGTGTTCTATAAATGTATTTGAGAAAGTCTTCCATAAATATGAATTCTAAACAGCACCCTTTGACCTATCCCATTTCTCGTACCATTGTTACGACATATCCTTGTGCTAACAAGAAGCAAAATCTATCCCTTCATCATTTGTGGTATGCATAATCCTAAAAATATTTTCCATCTAATTCAAAAAACACTGAGGATCCTCCTCTACCTTAACACAAGTGAAGGTTTGATTACTCATCTTTATGAACTAGCCAAACTTTGTGTCCTCATACTCAGCCTGAGAAGACACAAACTGAGCAATCATGTAGATCGACTGACAAAACATTGCATTCATTACATCAAACTAATGATGACTAGAAGAAACTGATAAAACTCTAAAATAATTAGGGACTAGACCCCTAGATCAAGTATGGATCCCCTAAGTAGAACGTGTCTCTTTAACATTGTCCACAATGTGGATAAAGGAGATTCTGTGAGCTTCAGATCATTGAGGCATATTTTAAAAAGCAAAAAAGCAGAAATTAGAAAAGATTTCAACACCTTAGACCCTGGAGCTTAAAGCAGAACACAAGAAAGAGAAGCATTCCTAAATGTTTTGTGGCCTCTGCCTTATGAGTGTGGCGCGTTACACACCTTAAAATAGACTATACTCGACACAACTTTGTGGACTCCCAAATTAACTATAAACGTAAAATTCTAAATCCAACTTGACATGAACAAAACTAGGGGTTCATATAATAGGCATCTCATGTCCAATAAGGATCGGAGAGCTCCCCCATTACCTAACCCAACCATCCAACACATACCCTGAGTCGGATGAATTTCAAACATATAACAAAATAGCATATTTTTACCAATCTAGACTCTTGAATAGGTCCATGATCGTGACTAACCCAATAAAGTCTAACCACCTCATGGCAACTAACAACCATAACAAAACTGATATAATAACAAAATTTCTATCCATAACATAACATAAAAGGATGGAACAATCATAAATTTAGTAAAACATTATCAACCCCAATACTAATGCCAATACTAAGGCTAACACCACTACCAACACCACCCATTCAAACCCATAAATGTTCCATAAAGTCACTAAATTAAAGAAAAATAATATATGATAGGGACATGCCCCCAGCCATAGTCAAAACCAATATCTATGAAATAAGAAATGTTTGTAAATACGTCCATGATATGAAATAAAGCCTTCCAAAGTATGAAAGCTCACTACTTAAATCTAATAGCTATTCCTCAATCTAATGCGTGAGCAGGAGGAGAAGAATAGTCAGTTGATAACTCTCAAACTACACCTCTTAACGAGAATGTAAGCAATCATTGTAAATAAAAAACCTAATTAGGCTGTGGTCGAATCCCACAGGGATTATGGTGTGAACATAAGTTGTTTGCGATTTAGTCAACTGATAGTTGGATGTTTCCAGAAAAATGAGGTTTTAGTTAACAAGTAATTGTTCATCACTTTATTTAAATGGTTGTAATCAAGAGTTTATGAAAAACAAGAATTAAGATCAATAGGGGTTTTGGTACTTGACAAATACTACTAGTGGTTCAAGATTCTCATGGTAGGTAGGACAATAAGTTATCTTTAGCGAAGTTATGCTTAAATGTCTCGAGACATACTTAAGCATTTAATTACCTAATCCTTTCGAACTCAGACAATTTATTTTCATTGCCCAGATTTTACCTCAGGTTAACCATCCTTGTTACAATGCTTATTATTCAAAGGAAGTTTAGTGTTTCCAAATCCCTGTTGATAATTCACTTCCAACTATATTTGATTTCTTTCTCATGTAAATCAAAGCAGGTGCTATCAAGGGGTCCTTCCACCTTTTGAATCTTGAACAATCAACAGCTTATCAAGACCTACCCCTAGATCCCATAATTTAGGTTAATGGAATTTAACAGATCATGATGTAATACTTGAAGCAACTAGATAAATTCAAGCTTTGAAAGATGAACTTACCAAAAAATCAATACAGACTAGAGATTCTAATATTAAATCACCAAAGAAAATCCCAAAATAATGATGATAGTCTCTTTAAAGTAATTGCTTTCTCAAGCCAAAAGAAGAGGGAAAAAATATCAAAAGATCATTTCTCAAAACTCAAGGTTCAGAAGTCTTAAGAAAACCCTAAACAAGGCTTTAAATAGTTCACCCTAATTATGGATAAAAAATAATAAAATTTAGAAATTCCTTAGATTAGGTGACGCCATTTGTTATATCCTATTAGGAGGTTGACGACTTATCACAAATGTCATCAGTTTTCTTTATGCTTTTGGTAGTCGCTGCCTAGCACTGACGACAAATGGTGATGCCCTATCAGCTCCTTGACAACATATCACAAATGACGTCAAGGCTTTCCTTAGCTATCATGTGCTGCCTTAGGCTGACGGTAATCTTGATGACTTATCATCTCCTTGATGTCTTATCAAAAAATGCCATCACAGCTTTTAACTTAGGCTAATTCTCTATCTACTGCTGATGATAAAGCTGATAGCTTATCACAGGGCTGATGACTTATCACAAATATCATCAGCCACACTTCTCCTTTATTTGCTTTAGATTTCTGCATATTTGCTTCCATTCTTATTGGTTCTCAAGCGTCTTAGCTTCTACTGCAAAATGAAACATAAAGCAATCAAAAATAACAAAATTTACTTAAGACTTCGCAATTATTCTTAGTTAACAGCCTCAAATGTGTTAGCATTAGGTCACACATCATCGGTCCTTACGTTGTGTAAAATACAGCTGCCTAATGATGGGTTAGCGAGTGAACTAGCAAGGACTCAAGATAAGGATAAAATAATGCCAACCTTTAAAACAATGTCAATAACCATATGTATTCATATCCATACATATAAATATTATCAAAGTCGACAAAAGGAATAGGGTTTAGCATGTATTTAAAACCATAACAAAGGGATGTGTAGCTTAATTGTCATAGAACCACCCGTAGACTATATAGGTCAAGTGTAACACCCTGAATGAGCCTTAATGCGTGTAGCTACACAAAATGAAGATACCATAGGAGTAGGGGATTCCCAAGTACCCTTCGCTCTCCATTATACATATATACACGTGTAACTTAGGGAGTTCCCATATACCCCATATGGTCATCATGACCAATCATCATGTCGACAAATATGGATTTCAAGTATTCATCCATTAGACTCACACCTTCATAGGTAGATATGGCACCTTTCCATTATTTCCTAATTAAAAGCATTACAACATAACTAAGACCACCATTCACTTATTAGTAACTAAGGCTATAAGTAGTAGTATCATTATGCCAACTATACCTTGTAAGCAATTTCCTTAGCCAGCTTTTTAGAGAAAAAATAATTCTTATCTACCCATAAATTACATTTTTAGGTTATCGTGGGGGATTCCCATGCACCCCACAAGAAAGTTCATTAATTAGTTTTCTTGGGGTATTTCTTTATCCCCCACAAGGGTTTCAATTAAACAAACAATGACCTCTAAGACCTTACTATTTGACAATTCCAAACAATTTAGACCATTTATACCATTTAGGGTTCCTTTACAAGGTTGTACCATGCAATAGTTTCATTAAAAGTCCAGTAATATATTAAAAGCATTCTCATAAGAATTTTATCAAGCAGACAGGGGAAATATTTTTTCCAAATCCAAAACTAAGAACCAATTAACCATTCCCATGAAACCATTTTTTCAAACCATCAGTTTAATATGCAAACAATAAATAAAAGACATAAGGAAACCATAACCAACCAATATAACCAAATTTCCCAGCATATATTTGAAATAAAAAAATCATACAATAATTATGCCATGAAAATATTAACAAAACTTTCCATTAGATTGAAATAACAATGAGGGAGGAATAACAAGCCCTAGATTACAAAAAAGATAAGAATAAATAACCGCTATGAGTCTCAATTGACAACCTTGAAGGAAACCCTAGTTTTTTCTTAACCCAAGAGTCTTAAGATATTTTTAGAGAGTTTAGAGTGTTTGATTAATTGAAAATAGGTTAATAGATCCCCAAAAAGGTGTTTTCAGTCATGGGGTACGAAGGGGTTATAAGGGTAAATGTCAAGAATAACCCGAACTTTGACTATATTGATTTCCCATAGGAGGTGTAACTGAACCATACCACCCTACCCATATATATGAGTGGTAATCACAACTTGTACCATGGGCATCCCTTAATCCCCTAATACTATCAAACATACGACCATCAAGTCCTAATCATACACAAACATATGACACATACCCTTAATTTGTACCTTAGGCTGAATGATTAGTAGTTGACATTATGCAATATATCAGTTGGAGTACACCACTAATACACTATGTGTTGATTCAGGATAATCGACTCTTACTTAGATCAAAGTTAAGTTACTATGTATTAGATTAAAGAAAAGAAAACCCAACCATATAATTTATCTTGCACCATATAGCTCATACGTACCTAAGTCGTACCCATTCCAGAAACTCAACCACCCAACACCAACTAACATTTTATATCATATAATTGAACCATATTAACCATACCCAACTATATAACTAGTACCTCAAATCGTATGATGTCCATAAGCCAAAAATTGAGAAATTTTATAAGTCTCAAAACCTAGGGCATTTTAATTTGACTTTTGTACTTGTTGTGTTAATGTTGAATTCATGTGGTTCTTTTGTTAAAGAGTCCATAATGATCTTACTTTTGGTAAGCATTTGACATGTGTGTGTGAGGTATTTGTGTATTACATATCGCATGGGATTTCTAGAACTTGCTTGGTGTATACGACATAAAATAAAGAGCGTGTATTTAGGAGTTGATAAAGGCATTTCTTTTATATCCATCCAACATACCCCATTTGACCTACCATTTTGCATAATCCTAGTTAGCCCCATTGATTCTTTAGCTTATTTTATTTGGTAACCTCATTTGTTGGTTGTCTCCCCTTCTTTGATTGACATTACTTTGACACAAATTTCCTAAGCACTTTTATGTAAAATTAGTTTTGCTAAGTAGTTGAAAATTGAGTAAAGAGAAACGTGAAATTGAAGCCCCAAAGTGATAGTTCTTGGTGTGTACAATTGATGTTTTATGGTTGAGAGAGAATAAAATTTATGCTAATAATAAATCATGAATTGAGAGACAATACTTCCTTCCATATTGTATGTAAATAAGCTTAATGAGATGGGGTAAAACAAAATATGTGGGTACAACGATCTGGTAGAAATTGGTTGTTTGAGGAAAATTGTATGAAAAGTATGATGCATTAAAGCGCTTAGGGAATATAGTCACTATTCTTTGCCAAAATAGTTCCTACTCATACGTTAAACTACATTACAACTCTTAAAGACCTATTTTATCTTGTTCTTTATCATTCTAACATTAGTAGAGTAATACACTAAGGGCAAGCCTATGGTTCATCATGTGTAACTTATGAAATCTTTATGAGAGTGAGCGTAATTTGATTCTTGTACCCATTTTATGATAAACTACATCTCTGTGAGTGAATATGGGTAACTATTTTTGTGTGAGGGACATGTTTAATGATAGTTTAGTGATTTAAGTGATGTCTTTTAGTGAAAAATATGCATGAGTTTTCCAACTTGGTGAGTCAATTCTTCAGGTTAGGATATTTTGGAGTAGTTTTCTTGTGCTTTCAATTGTGTATAACATGATTAATGTAAAATATTTTATTCTCTAAAGTCATTGTAGTGATAGCTTGAATGTCCTAATTGTGTTATAAGATTGGATTATCCTCTTTGTCTTGATTAAAGTAAAGAGTTGTTCAATGATGAACAAGTCTTTAAGTATGGAGTGATGATCTGAGGTGAATTAATGCACATCAGTGTTTTTATCCGAGCTTATTTTGCTTTATTTTGATGACTTCTAGTGTTATCAATTAGTAAAAATTTATATAATTGTGAATGTAAGTGTTAATTTACTAGATTAGAATGTTTTAGGTGCCTTTCAAGCAAGTTTTGATTCTATTTTGTCACGTATAGTTTAGACGAGAAAACTAGTGTTACTAGCTTGTGCTATGTGTTGTTCTAGTTCATCTTGATGGATTCTAGTATTTTTAATGAGTTAATAAGTGTATGAATGTGTAATTGTGTGTGGAATAAAGTTTTTATTCCATGGAAACAAGCCAAGATTCAAAACTAAGTTAAAGATAAAATGCACAAAACTAGTATTCTTAAGTTTCTATTTCACCATCTTGGATTTTATGTTGTTTTTGAGATCTAGTTCTTGGTGTTTGATTCTATAGGATACTTTGTGAGTTGTAAATTATTATATATTGAAGATAATAAATCTTGAAATCAATTATAAACATTACCACAAGGCTTTGAATGTAAAGAAAAAAGCATGGGATAAGACTTGAAAAAAATGGACGTTTTGGGGTCATTGGCATTCCACGGACCTTAACCACAAAGTTAGGGTCCATGAAGAGCACTTGGGGGAATAATAGACAACCAACTCTAGTATTTCACCAAAATATAGGCATTCAACAGAGACTAGGCACTATAATAAGATCCGTGGCACGTGCCTAAGTTCAAATCAGTAACTTTTGCCCTCCTATAAATAGGACATTTAAACATTATATTACACACCTTAGAGGACCTTTAATATTTGAGGGAGGATAGATAAAACTTCAATTAGGTATTTTCATAGATTAATTTTTTTTAATTAATTTTCATATCTATTCTTTCATTGTAATTACAGTTATGTCCATGACTGGCTCTCCCTAATATTTTGAGGTTAAGGCCAAGAACATGAATACTATTGCTATGAATTGATTTGGTTTTGATTATTTATAATATTTTGTTCTTTACTTATCCTTGTTATAACTATTTCAAGGATTATCTACTCTTATAATACATTAATAGCTACCTTATGAGAATGAAAGGAGGAACAAAAGGATACTATATCGGGATTAATAAAATAGGATTATATTCTTATATAGATTGAACTTATTATTTTCATTTAGGATGGGGATATACCAATGTGCCCTATTTTGTTAACTTATGAGATGAAATATAAATACATTTTAATTTGTTTTCACATCACCGCTCAATGATGTAGTTGCGGGGCTAAGTTAGATAGGTGTAACACCCCGTATTTTGGGCAAGAACGAAAACCATCATTTGTACACGTAGATGTTCCAAAAGCCATAAATCCAATACAAATATAGTGTGTTAGTTATTTATTTCATGTGTGAATTTATTTGGTCATGAGTTGAGATAATAGAGGTCGCTTAACTCAAGGACTAGTTGAAAGATTTCCTATCATTCAAGTTTTAGTGAGCGTCAAAACTTGGATCAAATTTAGTCGACCATACCTCCTGGTATATAATGAACTGGGAGACCTAACATATGTCAAATGAAAGGTATTTGAGACCTCTTTCAAGCGACACTAATTTTTCCAAAATCCAAAATTGGAGCAAAATGTTATGCCCATTTTACTCCAGCATATCAGCCTAGCAACTGAGTCACGACAATTCTGATGGCTTGTCACAAATCTGATGACTTGTCAGAATATGTATTCAACCTTAAGAAGAAACCCCTCAATTTCATCTCCCAGGTGACGATAAAATTTGAAGGCTTGTCAAAGATCTAATGGCTTGTCTTCCTTGGTTGTCAGCTGAGAATATCAACAACAAAGAAGTGATTTCGTAGGGGTATTTTGGTCTTTCCCTCACTCCAAAAACCTTTCACATGAACTAAATCAACCCCTTAAGTATTATTAATTAATCATTATCAGTTTTGCTACATCAAAAACTTCCTCTTCATTCTCAAAATAAGATTAAATTAGGGTTTTCTCCATGAACAAGAAATTCAACAAAATCAAGCGTTAAGTTCAAGATCTCCAAGAAACAAATCAAGATCCGGGTATCACCTATCAGAATCTAAGTTCCATCTTTCATATCTTATAATTTAAGGTACGTGGGGTTTAACCTAAAAACTACATGGGCTTGGAAACACTACAACCTGATTTAAAGATTTTCAAGAATGATTTTAGAAATGGGTTTTGAAATACATGATTTTATTATGCAATATAAATGTTAAAATGCATTGTTGATTTGGCCCTTAGGACTTTCCCGTTAAATTGATTTACATGTATATGCATAGTTATGAAAAATTCATATTTGAAGATTGTTTGAGAGCATAAATTATGAAATCCCTATCTTATGATGACTTTAAATTTGTGATCTTATTGTGAATTATTTGTTATGCATGATTTATGGCAAAATAGTTTACTCAAATACCATAGTATTTTGAGCATGATTTAGAGAATTTGAGAGGGAGTTTCTTGATATAAATGTATTTTTTTAAAGGGAGAAAGATTTGTATAAGATTAAGAATTTTGAGATAACGACCTTGTATCATTAGAAATGTTGTCAAAGAGAGTTGCATACATGTGTTTACATGAGTATTGAAGGAAAGGGTGCTTTGCTTCGAACTGATTTATTGATCTAGTGGTCCCAAATTTATGTTTTGGAAACACAGATTTTAATATGCTAATAGTGGCTCAGAGATGTGACTTGCAAGTCAATGGTATGACAATACCATAAGTATGTATGCCATAACAGAGTATGTTTTCAGAGTATGTCTTTAGAGAATGTTTTCAGAATATGTTTTTAGAGAATATATGTTTTAAAGAGTTAAAAATGGGAATAAATAGGGTTAAGTGGTTAACCAAAGAAGGATTGAGTTCAAGTAACTCTTAGCCTAAAACCGTATTTGTCGGTACGGGCAGTTTATTATTGTAAATAGGGGCTTGGCTTTTGAGTTGATGAAAGATTTCATATAGCCCATGGAATTATAGAATTATAGGGTATACCACCTAGCGTAGAAATAAAACAAAGAGTGTCAAAGAGTTCAGATAATTTTATAGAGTCCTTTAAAAATACCCATAAGATTTCTTACTATATGATATGTTTATGAACTATTTTAAATTGCTCTCATATATGTTGATTACAAATTATTATTTTCGATTCACTGTGCATACCAGTATATTTGTATTAACCCCCTACCTTCCAAGGTCTAAATTTCAGTTTAAAGGTCCTGCTAAGCTAAAGATTTTTCAGACAGAAGTGACGTGTGTAGTTAGTGAGCCTTCTTTATTTAACAAGGCCTATCTCTTTCAGATTATGTTACTTATTATGGTTTTGGTATACTGGGGCCTTGTCCAAGTTTTCAGATAGTTTTTATTTTTAGACGTAGTAGATATTTTGCAGATTGGTTCAAATGTTGTGTAACTCCCCGATTCTGGTAATCGGAATGCTACATGGTGCCCATGACCCTGAAGGACCACAAGCTAACCCATGACTGACATCTGTACCTGTACACTACATAATATGGAGCATAAATGCGGAATATGTAATGATGTAAGCCCATAAGGTTCAATACTGAATAAAACATAATATCTGAAAGGGGTATCATAATACCAAAACAATTGAAAATACTGAAGTCTATATCTGAAGATACTATAATCATCTAAAATCCTGTAACTATCTGACTAAGGAGTTAAATGGGACATGTCCCCAACAAACTCTATCTAGAAAATTGAAATGAAATAATAAAATTAAAACTGAGTACGGAAATGACAAGCCAAAATATGCTCTCGCATGATGAGGACTCACCACTGACGCTGAAAGTTGGAACTGGTCAACTACTACTTCAAAGTTCGTGCCTCCAAACCTATGGTGTAACATAAGAGAAAGAACCATAGCGTAAATGCGTCAGTACAACTGAATGTACTGAGTATATGAGTGAGGTAGGCTATATGGAAAAGGTTCATATACATGAACTCTACTAACTGACTAATATGAATGTGAGAATACATACATGATTACAAGACTGAAACTGTCATAACATGATACTAATAACTGACAACATAAGTGACAGTAACTGAGAGTCTGATGCTGGTGGAACTAGCTGAGTTTCATACTGTACCTGAGTTGAATGTATCTGACTGTTCTAATATTTTGATAATCTATCTGAGTTCTTTTACTAAGCTTGATACTAAAACTGTAACTATGGGAGAATTCATCTAACCGACATGCCCTGAATATGCTTCAATAGCTAAATCAGCGTCCAATCTGTACCCTGATTAAAAGAGTGCCAATACCGTGCCACGGGTAAAGACAAACTGTGAGTGACCCTAAAATCTGGCAGTGTCCCCATAAGAGAACGGCAAGTATCTGCTTCATTAACTCTAAAGTAGTAGTGTTGATGTCTCAACCTATGCTGGCTACATAGTTCTGGAATGCAAGGATTGCTTCTAGGAATCTCACCCTCAATCTGTCAGTGTGGATTCCCATCCTGGGGTTCGCTCAGTACTGAATCCTACTCCCATCTGAATAGACACTGAACATGAATACTGAGCTGAGTTACTTACTTCCGTTAATTGATAGAATACTACTTACGACTGACTAAGTTTATGAGATTTTTGAGAATACTGAGTTACTGCATTTTTCCTGAGTCACATGACTGACTGAGTTCTATGGAAAATGGCTTGACTATGGATAGCGTGAAAACATCACATGTCTCTATGCACACAACTATATTTTTCGGGTACAAGTACCCCCAAGACTCGATGGAAAGAAACTGACACACATAAATGACTAGTTCATAGGAATAGAGTCCACAATCATAATATCATAAGTAGGGGATTCAATACGACACATGGTTCTCAACATTTCATACGTGGGAGTGGATACATTCATCATGGAAGTACTTTCTTAACTTCAATATCATGTTCACTACATATCACCTCCACAATAAATCAATAACATGGAATTCATGTAGAATCATAAAGCATAGAGCATGGACTTGTTACTTGGTTCTCTTAAGTCATGAAAGCATGATTATTATGGTTCTAGGCATTTCATCGAACGCCTTGCATGCACAATTTAGGCATAGGTAAAACAATAAGATTTTACCTCATGAACAACCAAGTTTTACATGTTTTCAACTCACATGGTTTCATAGATTCATAATGACACTAAAAGATTCAAACTTGGGAATCATTCAACATCAACAACTTGATTATCAATATCCAACAATATAGATATCACAAACAACTAATTTAATAGATTTCAACTTACATACTAACATAGCCTCACGAAAATACATAAAAATCTCAACTTGAAACCATACAACAACAATCAACATGAACATAATCATACCATAACAAAGTATTCACAATACATAATTTAAAACTTTATTCTTGAGCTCCATGGATGAAAGGAATCCATGCATAAAAACTAAGCATACCTTTATTCTTGATTTTACGAAGATTGACGGAGAAAATTTTTGAATTTGGATCCTCAATTTAAAACCCCTCTTATTGTTCTTAAGAGAAATTAGAGAAAAAGAGTATATTTTTTTGAAAATAAGGCTTAATTCAGTGTTAGGAGGTATATATAGGGGTTGAAGATGACCAAAATGCTCCTAAAGAAAGAGAGAAAGACGCAGTTATCCCTCTATTGATTATATGATAGGCTGAAGTAAATTGATCATAACTTTTTACTCCAATGTTTAAATTGGATGAAACCAATTGCATAGGAAAGAGAACTCAGAGATTATTCCATTGATATATAGCAGATCTCACAGTTAAATAAATACAGGAAGTTATGATCATTTGAAGTTGACCCTTAAATGCTAAAAATTTCTGGAGCATGCTATAGAGCATGCGACGCATGCTAATCGCATAGTGCTATAATTTTTTGCACCCAAACATGCCCTTACGCTACTCCATAAATTTAGAAACTTACCTGGGATGTACTATTGACTTCCCCGATTGCAAGGTAACTTGAAAATCAAAAAATGTATGTTGCGAAGGTCGTCAAATAATTCCCTAAAGTTTGGAGGCTTGAAATAGGTTAAGTGTTAGAATACTTGCAAAAATTATCCAAGTGTTGAATCTTTTAAAGAGCTTTAAGAGCTAAACTAGCTGAATTTCGGACTTAGAATTGTATGGGGTATTACCATATCTCCTCCTTGGGAATATTCATTCTCGAATGAGACTGACTGAGAGGGAAGAAAAGATAAGACGCCACGTATATAGATTATTCTCTACCGACACATGATATATGAACTAACATGAATGCTAAACTCAATATAGGATAACTGAACATACATATCCGATGCATGAATGGCGAGCTGAATTCATGAATGTATGACTGATGCATGATTATCTGACTGAATTGACACATAAATGCATGTCTAAAATGATGCATGGGCACATGACTGAATATGCAATGCTAGCAGATACCAGGTTTGTAACAAAAACTTGAACATGAAACTGAGTCGGCTTAAGGAGAATTGTTACCTTGAGCAGAATCTAAATTAGCGAAAATGAAATGAGGGTACTTGGTTCGCATGTCTACTTCTGCTTCACAAGTGGCTCCCTCAACGGACTGATTTCACTAAAGAAATTTGACTATAGGGACTTCTTTATTCCTCAATCTATGAGTCTAATAGTCTAGGATTTCAACTGGTATCTCCTCATAGGAGAGTTTTTTCTTAATATCTATGCTTTGAATGAGGAATACAACTGATGGGTCACCTATGTACTTATTGAGAAAAGAGACATGGATGACTGGATGAACTGCAGCTAAATCTGAAGGCAGTTCAAGATCATAATCTACTTTGCCAAAGCAACTGAGAATCTTAAAGGGACCGACATATCGGGGACTGAGCTATCCCTTATTGCCGAATATCTTTACTCCCTTCATGGGAGAGATCTTGATATTGACAAGGTCACTAATCTCAAACTCGATATCCTTTTAATGAATATCTGTATAATACTTCTGTCGACTCTGAGAAGCCTGGAGTCTTTCTCTAATCAACTGAACTTTCTCTAAGGCGTCGAATACTAAATCAGTCCCTATGACTGAGGCCTCACTAACTTCGAACCAACCAACAGGTGATCTGTATCTCCTACCATAGAGGGCTTTGAATAGAGCCATGTGATTACTGGAGTGATAAATATTATTGTATGTAAACTCAATCCAAGGTAAGTGGTCATCGCAACTTCCCTTGAAATCAATGGAACACGCCCTTAGCATATCTTCTACAGTCTGAATGGTCCTTTCTACTTGACCATTTGTATGAGGATGAAACACGGTACTGAGATGGACTTAGGTGCCAAGGACCTTTTGGAAAGCTTTCCAGAAGTGAAAGGTGAACTGGGTACCCCTATCAGAGACAATAGATAAAGAAATACCGTGTAACCTGACTAACTCTCTGATATAGAGTTTGGTGTAATGCTCGACTGAATATGAGGTTAAGACTGAAATGACATAAGATGATTTGATCATCTTGTCTATAATGACCCAAACTAAATCACGCTGACGATGAGTACGAGGCAAACCCATCATGAAGTCTATGTTTACTTCTTCCCACTTCTAGGTAGGAATAATGAACTCCTGTATGGGACCAATAGGCTTTTGATGCTCTATCTTAACCTGTTGACATGTATAGAACTTAGCCATAATATCTACAATATCTCTCTTTATCCCACTCCACCAATAGATCTCCCATAAGTCGCGATACATCTTAGTGGACCCTGGATGAATAGAGTAGCATGTACCATGCGCTTCTGCAAGAATTCACTGTCTTAAGTCATCTACACCTGGAACACAAAAACGACCCTAACAACAAAGAACACCATCTCCCCTTTGGGAGAAAACCTCTACTTTTTGATCCTTGACTGACTCTTTCAACTTGACTAAGCTGGAATCTCAATCTTGTATTTCTTTCACCTTGAAAACTAGAGATGATCTAGAACTATGCTGGACACTAACACCACATTCTAAAGAATGAACCAAGAGAACATCTAGTCTGGCAAGCTGATGGACTTCCTGAGCTAAAATTTTCTTACTATCCTAAACATGAGTAACACTACGCATAGACAGTCTACTAAGAGTGTCGTCCACAATATTATCTTTGCTCAGATGGTAAATAACACTCATGTCATAATCCTTTAAGAGCTCTAACTACCTTCTCTGATGAAGAATGAGATCTTTTTGAGAAAAGCCATACTGAAGGCTCTTATGATCTATGAAGATATCTACATAAACTCTATAGAGATAATGCCTCCAAATCTTCAGGGTAAATAATATGGCTACTAACTCAAGATCATGAGTAGGATAATTCTTCTCATGGGGCTTTAACTGTTTGGCGGCGTAGGCTATGACCCTACCATGCTGCATAAGGACACAACCCAAACCTACTCTGGATGCATCACAATATACTATGAACCCATCGGAACCATTGAGAAGTGCTAAAACTAGAGCTAAGGTGAGTCGAGTCTTTAAATCCTAAAAATTCTTCTCACATGAATCTGACCACTAGCACTTGACCTTTTTCTGTGTCAATCTGGACATAGAGGATGCAATAGAAGAATATCCTTTAACAAACCGTCTGTAATAGCCAACCAAACCCAAGAGACTCCTGATATTTGATGGAGAGACATGGTAAGGCTAGTTTCTTACCACTTCGATCTTTTGAGGATCTACTCTAATTCCATTACCCAAAACGATATGGCCAAGGAATTCTACTGACCATATCCAAAATTCACACTTACTAATTTTGGTGAATAGGTGATGATCTCTGAGAGTTTGAAGTACTGTTCTGAGATGGTCTGTATGATTTCACATAGTGTGGGAATAGACCAGAATATCATCTATAAGAATTATGATGAACATGTCCAAGTACTGCTTGAACACATAGTTCATCAAGTCCATGACAGATGCAGGGGCCTTGGTAAGACCATAGGACATAAGTAGGAATTCAAAGTGACTATACTGAGTATAAAAAATTGTCTTCGGGATGTCACATTTCCTAACTTACTGCTGATGATATACAAATCTGAGGTCTATCTAGGAGAAATAACTGTCACCCTAAAGTTGGTCGAACAAGTCATCGATTCGTGGAAGAGGATACTTGTTCTTGACTGTAACTTTGTTGAGCTGATGATAATTTATGCACATTCTAAGAGAATTATCTTTCTTCTGCACGAATAAGACTGGTGCACCCTATGGGGACACATTGGCTCTAATGAATCCATTGTCTAAGAGATCTTTCAACTGATCCTTTTACTCTCTGAGCTCTATTGGTTCCATTTTATATGGCAAAATAGATATAGGCTGAGTGTCTATAAGAAAATCTATGCCAAAGTATATTTCCCTTTCGGGAGAAATTCCTGGAAGATCTTCCAGAAAGACATCCAAATATTCATTCATGATAGGGACTGAATCAAGGCTGGAAGTCTTGGTACTAGAGTCCTTGACATGAACGAGATGATAAATACATCCCTTAGATATCCTTTTCCTGGCCCGAAGGTAAGAAACAAGCTAACCACTAAAAGATGAAGTACTACACTTTCATTCAAGGATGGGTTCATTCAGAGACTAGAATCAAACTATTTTGTTTCTGCAGTCGATCATGGCGTAGAATGAATAAAGCCAATCTATGTCGAGAATTACATCAAAATTAATCATCTCTAATTTAACTAAATCTACAGAGGTGACCTTCTAAAATTTCATAACCGGACTATTCCTTTTTACCCATCTGGCTATGATTGATTTAACCATTAGGGTGGAGACTGAGAATGGCTCTTCTAAAATTTCTAGAGTGACTATAAAATCGTTAGCTATGTAAGGAGGGACAAAAGACAAAGAAGCTCCTGGATCTAGCAAAGCATAAACATGAATATGAAATATATATAATGTACCAATAACCACATTAGGAGAATTTTCCCGATCCTCTCGAGTCTGAAGAGCATAAAGACGATTTAGGTGTAGCCCATTAGTAGAACTAGAGGTGACACCTTACTGGTTCGGGCGACCTGACAAAGCTGAATAATGAAGATGACTCTGTTGACCTGACTGAGGACAATCCTTGACCCTATGGCCTGTCTTTCCATAACCAAAACAAACATCGCTACCAGCCTTGTAAACACCCTTATGGTAGCCTACCTTACTCGTATTCTTAGTACATTCAGTTATACTGACTTATTTATACTATGCTGATTTCTCTTATGTTACACCAAAGGTTTAGAGGCACGAGCTTCGGAGCAGCAGTGGTTGACATGTTCCAACTTTCAGTGTTAGTGGTGAGTCCTCATCATGTGAGGACATATTTTGGCTTGTCATTTCAGTACTCAATTTTTATTTTATAATTTCTTTTAGTTTTATAGATGGAGTTAGTTGGGGAATCGTCCCATTAAACTCCTTATTCAGATAGTTAGAGGCTTTTAGACGATTACAGTATCTTCAGATTTAGACTTTAGTATTTTCAGTTGTTTTGGAATTTTGATACCCCTTTCAGATATTATGTTTCATTTAGTATTGAACTTTATAGCCTTACAATATTATGTATTCTGTATTTATGCTCTATATTATGTAGTGTTCAGGTACAAATATTAGTTATGGGTTAGGTTGTGGTCCTTCAGGGTCACGGGAACCATGTAGCATTCCGATTACATGAATTGGGTGTTACAAACTTGGTATCAGAGCATGCGACACATGCTAATCGCATGATGCTACTATTTTGGGCACCCAAATATGCCCTCATGCTACTCCAAAAATTCCTAAACTTACCTGGGATGTAATCTTGACTTCCCCGATCGCTACTCAACTTGAGGATCCAAAAACAGAGGTTAAGAAGGTCCTCAAATAAATCCCTAAAGTTTGTTGGCTTGAAATAGGCTAAGTGTTGGATTACTTGCCAAAATTTTCCAAGTGTTGAATCTTTTAAAGAGCTTTAAGAGCTAAACGAGCTGAATTTTTGACTTTGGATTTTATGGGGTATTACATGTTGTTTTGTTGATATTGGGGTTTTATACTTCATTATTAAATTAAATTTAGAGTAAGACCATGTTTCCATATTCGATTATATTTTTGTATTTTTTTACTATATGAATGTTGATCATGATTACCAGATAGAAAAGAGCATTCCGCGCCTTCATGGTTTGGGATGTCTATTACGTCCAGGCCCCAGATCGGGTCATAACATACTTGGTATCAAAGCATGTTTTAAGGTCCCAAGATATATGCGAAATCGTGTTAGGTAGAGTCTAGTTTATGGGTGTGTAGTGTGCCACACTTATAAGTAGGATTCTATAAGGCATTTAGGAATGTCTCCCTTTCTTTATGTTATAGTTTGTGCTATGCAGTCAGAATGTTCCTCTTTTATACTCTAATTTGTGCTATGGTGTCGTCTATATGAAAGTAAATTTATGCTAATTATTTCCTTACTTTAATGTACTTAGATATGTCTCGTTATTGGGGGGATTCAAGTGCAGAAATTTAGAGTGTAAATGGTCTGGTCCTTTCTGATTGAGCCATATAGGATTTTAAAATTGTGCAAGGGCATGAGAAGAGTCCGTTAGTTCTTCAGAGTGTATTGATTCTAGAGTGAACTTTGATTATAATGAGATCATTCTTTTTAGCCTGTAGTTTTAAGTGTATTCAGTCCTTTTTAGAATTTATATTGTAGATGTAACGCTTCTGCGGGATGATGAGTAGCAGACTGTTGGAACTATATTTCCACATGAGTAGTAGTATAAGTTAAGTTTTGGTGCTATTTCCTATTGATACTGATATTGGACCAAGAAGTTGGTGATGTGTAGTCATAAAGTTAGAAGTTAGAGTGAGGGTGACTTTTGTGTAAATAAATATTTTAGTTGAATAACCAATGTTTAAGGTTGATCTACCCCTTTATACTAATAAACTAATATGGTAGCTAGTAGCATGTCTAGATGGTATGGTAGTTTTGGGTGCAGTGTTTGACTGAATTTTTTTTAATTTATACAGAGTAAGATATGTATTCTCAGATCATTGATTATTGTGTGTCAAGTTTCTATCTCTTGAAATCTTGTCATCATTGTGTTATTGAAATTCAAAGTCTAGTGAAGTCGTGTGGGGATCTTTCGATTCACTAGCGTAGTTGTGTTGTCATTCATCTATTTTCTTGTTCAAAACACAAAAAAAACAAAGTCTAGTGAAGCCGTGTGAGGCCTTTTTCGATTCACTAGCAATTTGTTGTTCTTGTGTTTGATGAATATATGTATAGCTAAATATTTTTGCATGATATTGATTTTGTAATGAAGTGATATGTCCTTGTGTGTCAGTGTAGTAGATGGTAGATGAGGAGTTATTAGTTAAGGTGAATTGTTGTCTGCTTGAAGTATGAAAATGGATAGATGAGCCAGTAAGTTATAATTATAGACTCATAGTTGTTGTGGAATTTGAAGGTTGTTTAAATGTACACTTGGGTAAGTAAATGTGATGTGACAAAGCAGTATAAGTCGATAAGATTGTATGGGGTTATGATATGAGAATAAGATTGATCATATCTATTATGTAACTTTACCCCCCTTCCCCTCCCGACCTTCTTTTCATTGGTACTAGTACTACTTGTGAGAACCTATGTAGTAGATTTTTTGAGGTATTTTGATAGAATGTCCCAATTTAATGGACTAGTACATTATGTTGCATTCTTCATTGGTGGTCAATGGTTGATGTTAGACTATAAGATTGAATTTAATGTGGAATGTGGATATAAGAATAGTGGCTTAAGATTAATGATGAATGTTTGTGGGAATTGCATGTCAGGTGGGGTTGTAAATCATGTTTAGCACTATATATTAAGTTTGAATAGTTGGTGTCCATGAAGGTGGATGTGATGATTTCTTGGTTAATGATACTATTTTTATGGAGGTGATCTAATAGGTTTGAATGGTTTATGCAATAAATTAAGTTTATTTGATTCAAAATGAAGAATGATATTGTATGTATGAGGTAAAAAGTATGCTGAAGGTAATATGATGTTGTGGTATTTTCTCTAAGGCTATTACATATTGTATGTGGCTAGTGGTACCGTTCAGTTGCTTGGTGGAGAAAGACTAGTTAGATGGTACATAGTGTTCTAAATGGCCAAGTTAAGGATTTTTCACTGATAGTGTGGAGCCATTTGATATGATCTTGATCCTTATGCTAGAGAGATATAACTTTAGGGTCGCGATATTGGTAGGCTATAACCGAAGTAGCATGGTTCATCAAAGGCTTTGTGATGTCCATGTTAAGTGTTGGAATCTAAGTTTGAGTTTTGAGGGTTGAACTAATAGAAATAAGAGTAGAAACACTAGAGGATGTGCACTTAAACTATGGGGACACTCATGAAGATTCAAAGTTAGCAAGTGTTCAAGTACTATATGATGACTATTGATGGCTATAGAAAAAGTGTACATCAGAGAGTAGTATTAACAGTGGGTTTTCCACTTTCAGGTGTAGTCATTCGATTTCAGTTCTATGATGTGTGTGTATGGTCATTTTCCAGAACTTAGAGTGCAGTATGTGTAGTTTCATTTAAAGTCTAGAAAGAGATCTCTCAAACTTAGGATGATGACTTGAAAATAAGGGGGAGATGATGGGACTAATAACCAAGTTAGGCTCTTAGATTTTAGTAGTCATGCCAGTATTATATAGAAGATCATAATATGAGGGTGAGGCTCAACCCATTCTCATCTCAGTAGTTTTCTCTTATCCCAATACCTACTTATGCCTTAAATTTCAGTTCCATGATCATGGTTTTTATTCATGCATATGATAGAAAATCATGTACTCTTCAAGTCACAAAATGAGGAGTTCCAGTTCATTCATTAGTCGGAATCACATTCCATATGTTATGAACTTCAAATTCAGGTTATGCAGCTCATGACTTATATACTTATGCTTTATAGTGTGCTTAGTTCTGATAAATCATGCTAAACGCCAAATGATTGGCGAGATTCAGCTTATAGCCAGGTATGCGCTCAATTCAAATCACTCTGATGAATCCCTGATGTTGATTTTCTATTCCTCAAGTCTCAGTTAAGTGTTGAGTTTTGTATAGAATCGTTCCATACTTCAAAGTCTTATGTTCTAACCTTTTAGTGACTCCTCCTTATGTAATGATAGTGGTAATGAGTGAATATTTTCTTATTGATGGAAGATCATTTTATGTTTATTTTAGATAAGCCATAAGTGTTATGTAAGATCTGGGGCCAAGTCTTGAATACATGTGATAGTTAGTGAAAATTGGTGTTTGTATGTTCTTGGGGTAGCGCGTGGGAGTTATATTGATAATGGTTTAGATAATATGTGAAGTTTGTCTTTATGGATGTTTATTTTGAAGTTCATATGTGGTTATAAAGATAGGCTTGAATGACCTATTGGGATTTAAGTGGAGGAACGCAATATGCGCTAGTGAATCCATAATAACAGATCAGAGTTAGTATTTGAAGTGGTAAGGCACGAAATGCGTAGAGTGAACTTTAAAAGTATATAGAAGGTTGAATCATATGGTTTGAATCATAGATAAGGGATATTCGCGAAGTGTGCTAAGATTTATAGTAAGAAGTTGTTTTTCCTAAGGGCTGGTAAATCTATCCTAGTTTAGGAGCTATATGTTTATATTCCATAGAATAGAGTGATGCCATTGTTGTGATTCCGTAGTTGGATGAATTGTGTAACTCGTGCTTGAGATTCTTTTCTCCCTAATAGTACTAGAACTTCTTTAGAGAGGGTGTGGAAGATATACTCCAGTTACATATAAGTTTCCAGTATAGTTCAGTCTGAATAGCCAAAAATTCAGTTTAACAGTCAGGCGGACAAGTTCCTGTGGTTTTACACCTTTTCACCCAATCCTACTATTTGAAGTCTCATGCGTATGACCATCCCAAGAGATAATCTATTCCATCCATGTAAATTGAGAATTTAGTTCAATCCAAGCATCATGTTTCAGATTCTTCTATTTATTCATGACTAGGTTCTTAAGAGTTCAACGCATAATCTCATATTTTTCCCAATATTTTAGCTCAGATAGTGCAATACCATTGTACTATCTAAGTCTTGTTGTCTTATGATTTGTACTTTCATAAGTTATCACTTCCAAATTCAATATGTATGATTAGATAATGTAATTTCAAGGGAATCCTAAACTTTCAACACGAATCAGCATCTTGAAGTAAGAAAAGTGAAGTCAGCTCAGAATTCAGTTTCATGATAGAAGTTTAAATGTTTCAGATCAGTTATGTCCTTTCATAGAAGGTACAACATGTCTTCGTTATTCCAAACATTTAATCTACAACAAGTTCCTACCCATTATTCGGGGACGAATGATCCCAAGGGGGAGGTAATGTAACACCCTGCCTTTTGGGCTAGAACGAAAACCGTTATTTCTACGTGTAGATGTTCCAAAACCTACAAATACAATGCAAATATAGTGTGTTAATCATTTATATAGTATGTGAATCTAGTTGGGCATGAGTAGAGATCATAGAAGTCCCTTAACTCAAGGACTAGTTGAAAGATTTACTATCGGTCAAGTTTTAGGCAGCGGCAAAACTTTGATCAATTTCAGTCGAAAAGAACTCCTTGTATATGGTGAACTGGGAGACCTACTATATGTCAAATAAAATTTATTTGAGTCCTATTTCCAACGCCACCAATTTCGCAAAAATCCGATATTGGAGTAAAACGTTTTGCTTATTTTACTCCAGCATATCAGCCTGGCAACTGAGTGACGATAATTCTGATGGCTTGTCACAAATCTGATGACTTGTCAGAATATGTCATCATCCTTAGGTAGAAACCCATCATTTTTAGCTCCCAGGTGATGACAAAAGCTGATAGCTTGTCCCAAATTTGACGGTTTGTCAGCCTTGGTCGTCGACTGAGAATTTCAGCAACTAGAAAGTGATTTCGTGGAGGTATTTTTGTCTTTCCCTCACTCCAAAAGCCTTTTGCAAGAATAAAATCACCCTATAAGTGTTATTAATCAATCATTATCAGTTTTACAACATCCAAAACTTCCTCTTCACTATAAAAATAAGATCAAATTAGGGTTTTCTCCAAGAACAAGAAATTCAAGAAAATCAAGCCTTAAGTTCAAGATCTCCAAGAAACAAATAAAGATTCGGGTTTCATCTATCAAGATCTGGGTTCCGTCTTTCATATTTTTTAATTTAAGATACGTGGAGTTTATCCTAAAAACTACATGGGCTTGAAAACACTAGAACATCATTTAAATATTTTCAATCATGATTTTAGAAAGCGGTATAGAAATACATGATTTTATTATGCAATATAAATGTTAAATGCATTGTTGATTTGGCCCTTAGGACTTTCCCGTTAAATTGATTTACATGTATATGCATAGGTATGAAAAATTCAGATTTGAAGATTGTTTGAGAGCATAAATTATGAAATCCCTTTCTTGTGATGACTTTAAATTTGTGATCTTATTGTGAATGATTTGATATGCATGATGTATGGCTTGAAAATAGTCTACTCAATACCATCGTATTTTGAGCATGATTTATAGATTTTGAGAGCGAATTTCTTGATATCAATATGTTTTGTTAAAGAGAGAAAGAGGTGCATAAGATTATAAATTTTGAAATGACCACCTTGTAAAATTTGAAATTTTATAAAAGAGTGTTGCATATATGTGTTTGCATGAGTATTTAAGTAAAGGGCACTTTGAACTAATTTATTGATATGGTTGTCCCAAATTTATGTTTTGGAAATAGAGATTCTAATATGCTAATAATGTCTCAGAGATTTGACTTGTAAGTCAATGGTATGACGATACCATAAGTATGTATGCCATAACAGAGTATATTTTTAGAGTATGTCTTTAGAGAATGTTTTCAGAATAAATTTTCAGAGAATGCATGTTTTAAAAAGTTAAAAATGGGCATAGAGAGGGTTAGGTGATTACCCGAAGAAGGCTTGAGTTCAAGAAACTCTTAGCCTAAAACTGTATTTGCCGATACGGGCAGATTATTAATGTATGCTGGCGACAATCGTGTGGCATAGTAGATTCAAAGACACTGACCCTTGCGGCACGCTTGGGTTGGGGGCTTGGCTGCCAAGTTAATTGTAGATTTGATATAGCCCATGGAATTATAGAATTGTAGGGTATACCATCTAGCATAGAAGTAAAATAAAGAGTGTCACAGAGTTCAGATGATTTTACAGAGTCTTTCGAAAATGCCCATGAGATTACTTACTACATGATATGTTTATGAACTGTTTTAAATTGATCTCATATATGTTGAATACAAATTATTATTTTGGATTTTCTCTACGTACCAGTACATTTGTATTGACTCCCCATCCTCCCAGGGTCTAAAGTTCAGTTTAGAGGTCCTGCTAAGCCATAGATTTTTAAAACAGCAGTGATATGCGTACTTGGTAAGCCTTCTTTATTTTAGAATGCCTATGTCTTTAAGATTATGTTACCTATTATGGTTTTGATCTACTAGGGGCCTTGTCCCAGTTTTCATATAGTTGTTATTTTTAGACGTAGTAGAGATTTCGCGGACTGGTTCAGATGTGGTTTTGTGGATATTGGGGTTTTATCCTTCATTGTTAAATTAAATTCAGAGTATGAACATGTTTTCATATTCAAATATAATTCCGTATTATATTTTATTATATGAATGTTGTGCATGATTACCAGATAGAGAAGGGCGTTTGGGCCTTCATGGTTCAGGTTGTCCGTGACGGTCAGGTTCTAGTCTGAGTCGTGACAATAGTTGATTAGAGGCCTAGAATACCATGATCATAAAATCAACCTCGTGAATCAATAACCAAGATAACTAACAAAACCAAAGAAGTTGAATAACATAGTTTTATTGTTCAAAAAAGCCGTAACCCTTGGTTTCTTCTGATTGATTGTTCAAGACCTTTAATTTACTTTATTGTTTAGTTTATGGTTACATAAAACTTTCAAACTCTTGTGCTACGTTTTCAATGAATTGATAATAATAGTGAACTTTAATTGGATCGATACTTTACTTGTAAAAGGCCACTATTTTATTTTGTGAGACTAGTACACTTGCATGTGTGATTGGTTTCTACAAAATTCATATTGTCAATCCACTCTATCCAATACCTTGTATATATATATGTAAATGTACACATAAAAAATTCAAGGTCTAGAAATATGGCCTGAAGGATGTAATCCATAAATTAATTTCGAAGGGTTAATCTCCAAGACTAAATTATCATAAAAGTCTGGAAAGGGTAAAAATATCTCATCACAAAGGTAAATAGTAGTAACAACGTAGTGGATAGGAATCTATCTTGGTCAAATCTCTAAAATTTCATTTCTAGGCTCAAAGGCTTATAGGTTATTCTGTTAGATGGAACAATGCCCCTCCTGAATAAATTTGTTTTAAAAGTGAAATGTGGGAATAAATCTGGTTTTATTAAGAGAGTAATGAAACCATACTTTTGTTGGAATTTTACCATTTACCATCTAATTGATCAAGATTGTACCAAACTGTGCATGGCGTCACCAGTATTTAAAAAATACGATCATAAGCATCAATATGCCTATAAACTATGACCACTTCCTTTACAGAGAAGGAATACTTCTCGAAAACTATCATATATCATAATCATGACCTAGGTCCTAATATATATCTGGCATAACTATAACATAATAATCCCCTTCTTAGGCCAAATATTATATCCGGAATAACAATATTATAATAATTCAGTTAAAACCATTATAATCTACCAAGACATATGGCAGCCTTATACTAGAGTTTCATTAGTCTCAAATATGTCAAATAGGACGACATATGAATATAAGTTTACAAATTTAACACAAGTGTTGGGTTATGGTGGAATGGATGTGCCCACTTCATCCCCGAGCTTGGATAAGGTATCTAAATATAATTCTATAAGTTAAATAAGCAATAAATATCCCTAAAAAAGAAATTCCACCGTGAACATGAGCAACTAAATCAATTCCACCAAAATTACAATAAGAAAAATCATACTAATCATGCTTCCAATACCTTAATCCCAATACCATATCTAGAATAATATTATAACCATACTATGAATCAACTCTATCTGTAATTAAAGGAGTAAGATTATAGAAGTATAACAAGTATTTCATGTTGTTCTACCCACAATCACATCCTATTATCTCTATATAACATGTATCATATATAAAATAGCATCTCAAAGAGAAAAGTAGACAAAATCTTTCATTAAAGATGAACCAGCACCTTCGAATCATCAACAAAATTTCTTTCCTTCAATCCATGATCACTTAATGCCGTCACACTATACAAATACTAACATACATATTATTAGAAATAAAATGAGACCCATAATGGTATATTAAGGGTTTGGTCAAAGTTTAGGTCAAGTACGGTCCTTTGGGGTACACCAATGGAATACAAAATTTAAATCATTACCAGGTCCCTTAGCTTAAAGGTATGTGTGTTCAGAAATTGAGCACAAATAGAGAACAAAGTGGGCCTTGAATAAACCCTAAAAATTTAGGATTTAAGACAAAAATTCTAAAGATTTTACAATGAATTGGAATAGAACTCAAAGGGAAAATCAATGGGAAATGACCATGAAGAGTTAGGTTAGCTTATATTAAGTTATGTGGATTATTCACCACCTTTTTCACTCTTTAATCTCTCAATTTGGTGTAAAAATTGTGGAAGGAAAAGTAGAAAATTAGGTTTAGAAGAGGAAATAAAAATGCTATAGTTGTAGCTTAAATGGACACCTAGGTGCTAAAGCAACAACGTGACCGCTAATTTCGTATGACAACAACAACGAGTGCAGTTAGAATGGAATCAATGGTGCTAAGGTGGGATACACTTTAACGTCCACTAATAGCTAAAGCTTACCACCAAAAAAGGGCCAGGATCTCTAAAACAACCAATAGACGTGAATATGTTGAACACTAGAGAAACACTACTGGTGCTTAAGTGGTCCTATCAAGTTCCATGCACTATATTTTGCTAGGTTTGGAATTGTGTAATACCCCTACTTTTTCTTAGCTTGAAAATCATCTCAAGGATGTTAGAACTTTCTTTGAAATAATAATTCATTATTATACATGAGGTATTTCCATAATTTTAAATTCCTATCACGTGGGAAATTTAATAAGCTTTCCATCGATATATAATTCTCCCAAATTTGACACCCGGGCGAAGAGTTAGTGCCTTTTTAGTGAAATAATGTTTGACCTGAGCTTTCAGCACGTCACAGAGATAACTCAAATGGCTATTGTAAAATTCTAGTGTTTCTCCGTGATACTGGCACATTGCGCCAAATTTCCCGATCGTAGACAAGGTGTCAACGTGATAGCTCCATGTCGCACCACCGTGAGTGACATAGCACGATAACGCCATATCGCGCCAAAGGCCCAACTCAGGAAATTTTACTAAAAATTTAATGACGTGTCCAGTTTTAAAAGGGGCAACTTCCCACCCTATATAAACCCTTTAACATATGATTCAGCCACTTTTCACCCAAAATATATTAGTTTCTCTCAAGTTTATCTCAAGAACAAACTAGGGTTTCTATTTGGGATTCAAATTCAGGAAGGCTTAACCATCAATCTTCACTAAATAATGATATAAGGTATGCTTAGTGTTCATCCATGGACTCCGTTCATCCATGAAGTCCAAGAATCTTTTATAACTATAAGTTATGCATTTTCTTCATGTTTACATGTTCTGTATGTTCTCTTACATGTTGATAAATGAGGAATTGATTTTTATTCCATGATTATATGATAAATTCCAAGTGGGTTGATTAGTATAGATAAAGATTTATGAAATCTCATGACTAAAACCTTGTATGATACAATTGGAATTGAAGCATGATGTTTAATAGTTGTATAATGTGTTTACATGTACTATGCCTGCCATATGTTTGATAAAATGTCTAGATGAAGGAAATTTGCCTAATTAGCATGATATCATGAAAATCCCCATAAATTTACAAGATTATTCCTATTAGACATTTGATGAAATTTTTCAATAAACGTATTGTGGTGATTATCATGTATTCAAGAATATCAAATCATGTCAATTTCCTTCCATCAAGTCCTGGGGGTAATTTTACTCAAAATGTTAGCTGTGTGCCTAGATCTATGTCATGTTTTCACGATACTCCCAGTCAAGATATGAACTCTTAGACTTTATATAGTATTATGACTCAGGAAAAATCTTCATGATCTCATGACTCAGTTACTTGTCAGATATCTGTAGTATTTCGTCATCCACAAAAATTTAATAACTTAGTCCAAGCGCAGTTCAGTTTAATAAATCATGTTTAGTATCCATTCATATGGGAGTAGGAATTAGCACCGAGTGAACCCAAGGATGTGGACTCACATATGATACGAGGGTGTGATTCGTAGAAGCAATCCTTGCGTTCCTGAACTATGTAGCCAACTTAGGTTGAGATATCGTCGCCTGCTATATAAGGGTAGATAAGGTGGCATAACCTGTTATTTGAGGGTTCCCACCGTTCTCGCTAGAGTTACCTATTATATGAGGGTTGCTCACATATTGTCTTTACCGGTGGCGCAGTATTGACACCCTTCCAATTAGGGCATAGATTGCACCCCAGCTTAGCTATAATAGTACCTTTGGGGCATGTCATTTATATACTACTTCCCACAGTTGCATGTTAAAGAATTAGGACTGTTTAATACAGTCAATCAGTCTCAATAATAGAACACAGATAGTTCTTTAGATTTCAGGACTGTCAGACATAGTCAACTCAGATATAGTACAAAACTTAGATCGTTCCATCAGATTCAGGACTGTTAGCTATAGTAACCCATGTTATCAATTATACTCAGATATAGTCTCCCATGTTATCAGCATTATTCAGATATATTCCTTTATATTGTCAGTCATATCAGTTAATAGCATGTCATGTTATCAGCATATAGGCTCAGAAATTACAAAATCACGTTGTTAGTTACAGTTATGTATTTATACATATATTCTCATGTTCATGTTAGACAGTCAATTAGCATTATTCATGCATGCAAACCCTTTCATATAGCCCACCTCACATGTATACTCGGTACATATGTACTAACGCATTTATGCTATGGCACTTTCTTTTTATGTTACACCATAGGTTCAGAGACACGAGTTCCAGATCAGCAGTACATTCCAAATTTAGTAGTAAGAGTAGAAGTGAGTCCTTATCCTTAGAGGACCTAATGATTTTCTAGTATCTCATTAATTAGAATACTAGTTGGAGTTAGTTTGGGACATGTTTCATCAACTCCTTATTAAGATTATTCAAATATTAGAGGCTTCTAGATAAGATGCAGACTAGATACAGACTATCATATTTGAGACTTAAGTTTTGTTTTGGGTATTCTATTACCCTACACAAATGTTACATTATTCAGTTATGTTCATGATTGAATCTTATGGCCTTTTAGTGCATGTTTCTGCATTATTATGTTATCTGATGCAGTATACAGTTACAAATATCAGTCATGGGTTAGCTTGTGATCCTTCGGGGTCATGACCATCATGTAGCATTCTGTTTCAGCAAATTGGGTTATTACAAATTATCATAACCCAAACAAGTGTTTGGCCATAACGAGTATCTAAAGTTCACCAAGGATCAAAGACCTCCCCTATTGCCTGGTAAAACCAAACACAACAAACCTAGTAATAGAAGAATTTTGAACATATAACAAACTATAAAAGTATAAGCATAAAAGAATCTATGAATACAATAACTAATACACAGTCCACAGTAATCAACTATGTCATTAACAAAACCAAATCAATCTAAGTCGAGATGTGCGCCGGATGATAGACAAAACCAAGTTTGAAGAAAAGTCTATCATAATAGATACACAAAGAAGTAACGACCTTTCACAAGAAGAAGGCTCGCAACTTCAAGCTAAATTTTGACAACCCAGAAATCCTATCACTGAACAAAAAAATTAGAAGTGCCTTCAAACTCTGCATTGCATGGGAATACAACATTCGGAGATGGTTAGCGGGTTGAGATCTAGCATGTTACTCAGGGATATGGGTTACAATAATGTCATGATCAATAATTCAAAATCATCAAAAATCAATGCACACAACTATATGCAAATATACATGCATATATGTTTATATATATATATATATATCACATGTCAAGGTAAGGAACAAGGCATAGCATGGACTTTGACACCTTAACCTAGACTGTGTAGCTCAATCATCATAAGAAGGAACCCATTGGATACATGGGTTTATCTCTACCTGAGATAAAAGGGACCAAATGCATGTAGCCATAAGAACCATAGAATAATCATATGTACAAATGTACCATAAGGGACTCGAACCTCCTGATCATATATTAAGGGTGTAATGACTCTTCAGGTCCTTTTCCATATGATTTATTATTTTCACCATTTGAGCTTTTTCATATCTTCCCCATGTTATTTTTGACTTGCTAGGATTGACGATTTGATCATCTAGCAGTTGGTTTAGTTTTTAGAACTAATTCTCTATTTAGAAGTCTTTGTTGGTTCCAAATAGCCACTGAGCAACATTAGTAAAATGATCTAAGATGCAAATTTTAACTATGCTAATATATCTAGAGTATCGATTTTAGTCTAGTTAGATCTTTGGTTTGGGTACCAATTCACTCGAGATCATTTCAACCTATTAATTAGAGATTTGAAAATTTAGAAGTTTAGGTGTGGGACCCACAGTTGGTTAAAATGACTTTAGATTTAAAATTAGACCTTTTCAATGCATCTGAAATGTCAAATTTAGTATGGTTACATATTTCATTTATGAATATCAGATTTTGAATGAATCTCAAGGCATCATAGAAAAATTTGAAATTTTTTCAAAGTTTTGCTGGTACAAGTGTGGCGGCGATCGCGGCATGGAGAAGGTGATTGTGGCAAAAATATCACAGCAAGGCCATGGTAGTCATGTCAAGGCCACTAAAATTATGGCACCATACTTGTGGATCGTGTCTCTGTGATCACAACTTCTCTTTCCCTAGAGGTTTATAAATAGAATCTATAGTCGTTATTTGGGTCATTTCTCTTCACCATTGAGGGCATAAAACCTTAAATGGGTATAATAACTAAAAATTGATCATTGTGGGTAACTTGGGAGCTTTTTTACCAGCTTTTATTGCAAATACCTTTGACTTTATGATATTCATTGAATTTATGTTTGAATTTTTTATTTTGTACCCATAACTACAATTTAGCTTAGGGATTAATTTTAGCCAAAACTGCGCTTATCTTTAATCCATTTATTGAGGTTTCTGGCTCTTTCTTCATGTGTTAACATTGGGTTAGCCAAAGAAATGGGTTTTCCATATGTGGGGCCCAATTGGGGTTTTTTGTGATATTTTTTGACCTGAAGTATAATAGTGTAATATGTGTATTATTAGACTCGTATTGATGAGTAGATAATGTTTTTATAGCATTATGGTATTTCAGGGATTGTTATGTACGTATGTGGTGAATAAAGTGAGATTTTGCAATTTGACATTGAGGTAGGATTTTGTCTACTTTTCTTTGTAGATGATGTGTGATATATAATGAATGTGAATTTGCATGTTAGGATTGATTATGAGTAAAATAACATAGCATTGATTATTAATGTTTGGAGAATAAATGAAGGTTTTGGACTTATAAGATGGTATGTCTATAGCCTTTTAGAATCCTATTTCTTTCTCCCTAGTTTAGATTAGTTTGTAGCATGGACATGAGATAATGTTAGGTTAAGAATGTGGTTTTAGTATTATAAACATGAAAAGTATATTTTAACCTTATTAGGAAAGTGTGGTAGTCTTAAAATCCCAATTTTGGTAGAGTTGACTTAAGAACCCTTGTTTCTAGTAGAAGTTCCTATCTTAGGCTTGAATATGTCTTAATTGCCATCTAGAAGTTGAACTAGATACCTTATCCTAGTTTGGGGCATGGATGCATAAATATGGGAATTGAGGATTAGAAGTGGTATTGTCCAGCCCACTTAAGGCAAGACTTGCATTAGTTTAATGGACTTAGTACACATGTTAGGTGTATTTGAGATTAGTACACCTTAGTATAAGGTTACATCGTGCCTTATCTGATGATGATGTATTTTTTCCCTGAATAATGATATTTATGTCGATTGTGATGCTACTTTATTTTTTTATGTGATGTTTGGCCTATAAAGATGCTATTTTATCTTAGATTTATATTTAGCTTATAGTGATGCTATTTCCTCCTAGACTTGATTGATTGTCCTATATGGATGACTTTTCCCTAAGTTATGATTATCGGACCTATAGAGATGATATTCCTTTTTGATATGATAATAGCCTAGAGAGGTGATATTCGTAATAGTCATGATGTATGATATATAGGTCTGAGATATCCTATACTTATTATATACTTAATGATATTATGCCTCCTAAATTAGAGATCATAATATACATAATGATATTATACTTTTCATATGTGAGATCCCTCCTATATGTGAGATGGTTAGAGATATACTATAGATTACAAATATGATAATCACTACTAGTTCTGGATATCTTGGACAAGAGGTGACTAGTTAATAACAATGAATAGTGATAAACGAGGATTAGTTGGTAAGTGTTTCTTAGTTAATGAATCCTGTAGTTAATACAGGATAGTTAGATAATAAATGGTAATGTGTTGACTAATTAAATTATCAAATATAGAATGATTAGTTAATAATAATAAATAGTGGAAAAATGGTGATTATAGTCCAGTGATGAACCTTTACTAGATGTTAGGTAGTGGGTATTTAATAAATAATGGTTAGTTGTTGTACCATGAATAAGGATGAAGGATAATGTTTAGGCTAATAATTAGAGGACATGTGCAGAATAGAGAATTAGTTGTTTAATAATAAAACGCATTGGTTAGATTATAACTAATAGTCAGGATGTATTGATAAGTTAAACATTTTATAATGATATGATTATGATTATGAGTATACTAACAGGCTTGTAGACTTACCCTTCTTTTTGCCACATCTTGATCTTTTTTACCTATTATATGTCTACTATTATTCGTGTATTGATGTTGACAGTTAAATTGATACCCGATAAGGATGGAGAATATTATGATGATATATTAGTACTAGGAAAGGTCGGAGGATACTATGATGTTATATTAATACCTTCAAAGGTCGGAGGATACTCTGAAGATATATTGATACTCAACAATGCCAAAGGATACTGTTATGATATATTAATAGATGGTAAGGCCAGAGGTCGATTATGCCAATGATAGGCATTATGATGACTGTTAAGATAGAGATTGTTATGATTATGAGATTATGATTTGGTTATATAATTTGTATTTATTCCTAGATGTTCATCACCTATCATCAGTATACACCTATATCTATCAGCCTATATGGGATTGTTTTATAGCTATAGGTGATGAATATTCCATATATAAGCTTTTATTTATTGAAACTTTTGATCCTGGAGTGGTCGGGGTACGTATATGATCGTCTAAGTATTTGGTTTTCTTGAGTAGCTGGTAATTCATGTGGTTATTGATATTGTTATCTTCATTGTCATGATCATTATTATGGCAAGCTTATGGAATATTATTCATTGGTCTAGTATCATGATTGAGGTATGTCTTTTTCCTTTACTATCTTATGACCACATTGTTATGCATAATTATTTCATCTTAATCCATGTCGATTACAAACCCATATCATGATATTATTAAATTCTGATGGTATTATAATGAGGTTTTAGAATAAGGATACGATGATCTAGTTTAGGCTTTGAAGTAACCTCATGTATATATGGATATATATATTTATAGGTATATATATCTAGGTATATAAAGCTATGACTACCGCATATCTCTTTCTTTGTTCCTTCATATTGTATATTTATTTCTTGGTATTATATATTTCTATAGATCTTTTTGTCACTTTATATTCATATATTGGACTGGGATACATATTATAGTGTTGACATTTATTTAATGTGGATGGAATAGGATAGTTCACCCTAATACTTCCTTAGTCTTATTATATAAGACTCTTGGACTTGAATAAAATTATTGTCCTTTATTATTCTCATTGACTTGTTTTATGATCTCTGGACTCTAAGGTGTAGTTTATATTCTATTTATATATTGTATATATCTGATTTATCTTTGGACCTTAATCGGCAGTTGCCTAGTGAGTACCATTTATTTGGTACTTATACTATAGTTTTGCTGCTTGTAAATCATTGTATTGGTTATTGCCGTTGATCTGTGCATCATGTAGAGTAGCCATATTTCAGTGACTTAGAGTGAACTTCTAACATTCATAATATTGCTCCTCTTTCACTTATATATTAGACTAGTCTCTGTATTGTATTCAGAGATAAGTTGTATCAGTGTATTTATCTTTATATTTCACTTTTGTACTCTTATTATAATGGAAGCTCCTGTACCGATACCATTAGGTTTTGGGATTTTATTATGTATTGATATTTATTTCCATTTATTCTGCATTCTTTTCCTTAAAATATCAAGTAGTCCAATACTACCCATTATGGACTATGGTTTGGCTTGCTTACCTGAGGGTTATTGTAGACGCCTTTATGACCAGAGTAGTTAAGTTGTGACAAATTAGTATCAGAGCCTAAGTTTCATTTGTATTAGTACAATATCAAAGTATTTAGTAGAGTTTTGCGGATTAATATGAAGACGTCTGTAACCTATCTTCTGGAAGCTATAGTGACATTTTAGGAAATTCATTTATTGACTCCTTATCATGTGCCAAAATTTCTTTGAACCTTAAACAAATTCTTCGAGCCTATTCTTTCTTCGAAGGATGATGCGACATTATCGACAGATCTAAATTAGACTTGAACATGCATTTATAGAACTCCAACACAACATAGTATTAGAGCATCAGACATAAACATCAAAGATCTTCAGCAATAGCCAAAAAGAAATTGGGCTAGATTAGGATATAGTAGAGCTTGTGAGAACTTGTCTTTGAGGCTCAGCATTGGGAATTTGAGTCATGTTGTAGATCCCTCTCAGCCATAGGTGACCTTTGATTCAATGAGCAATTTTTAGACCAGAGTTTGGTCTATTGGTGTTAATCAGGGTTCTCTATCAGTTTCTAATTATGATATTAGATATCTTGAGTAGGCCAGACTTATTCTATATCATTCTAATTCAGACATTAGTACATTGATGTATTAGAGGATTAGTATTATCTATTGTTTGGCATTTAGAAATTGACAACAACCGAACGTTCCTTCCTTCAGGCTGTTAATTATGAGAGGACCATAAAGAGTAAGTATGGAGACATATGGAAATGGCAGCAAAAGGCATACCATCAGTTTAGTTTTATTGTTATTTTAAATTATAGTGAGGATTCATCCAGTAGTGTTTAGCCTCACCTGTAGCCTATAATCTCTATGCAGACAATATTCCATACTAGGAGTAGTTCTCAGATTTGTCGTAATGATCATAGTTGATAGAGTCCCCATTAGACTTCTAAAGTATGGTATGGTTCTTCAAGCAAGGGAAACTATTTTTGTTTGTGAGGGGCAGTATCTCGATATATTCTAGGATAATGGTTTAGTTTTGTTGTGATGACACATTAGTTCTGAGAATACCCCAGATTTTAGATAGATGATCAGTTAGAGTTAGGACGTACTCCCCATAAGCCTAGACTTCCCCAGATAGACTGTGATTTTAGAAGTATGGCTATAACTTTGTAGATTTCTCTCAATGTTAATCGACTAGCCTTTTTATCTTGGTTTGTGTTCTCTATATATTGATACTTCAGGAGTTTCTAAGACCGCAGAGATATTGACTCCTAGTTTAGGAAGTATGCCCCCGATATGGGATTTCCAGTCATTCATCTCATGAAGATCATCCTTGTGATATTATAGCATCTGCAACTAGGGATATTATGTTTGGCACCTCAGTTGATTATATAGTCGGTTGGTCTAACTTGGACCAATTAAAATTTATTTTTCTCTCTGCTCGTTAGACATATAGTTACAGATGTCACCATGAGTGGTGTACTTTTATTTCCTGCATTTATCTCTTATTTTTGGTGTTTGGATTTTCATACACATTGATGATAAACTTCCTTGATAATTTGATATCGATCACTATGTGCTTTATTATTAAATTTGTGAATATGGTACTACTTTGTGGTTTATTTCATTTATTAGTGGATAGTGTACATCTATTCTTATGTTTTCCCCTATGGGTGTGATTTTGCATTTGAGTCCCATTTATTTTGGTACTTTATCCCTTTTGTGGCCTTTGAGTGGTAAATGATGTTGATGTTCATTTTTGTACTATCGGTTCAGCAAGTTGATATTGATACTGTTGTTGCTATTGCTACCAATGCATGAGGTTATTCATATTAATTGATATTATTACCTAATGTTGTTACATAATTAATTTAATTCTGGCTATGTTTATCTATAGATTAGTGTAATCTAGTTAGACTTTTATTTCTTGTGATATTATTTTCTATCTTGAGTAGATATAGCCCGATTTGATGATTTTTTCCCCTAGCATGGCGACGTTGATTATGTTCCTTCTAGGTTAGCTGTATTTGATTAATTTGAGGATGTATTATGGTATCAGAGGTAAGTTGACCTTCCATTGTTCTTTGGGGTTTTTGAGTTGGCAATTAGTAATGTTGCTAGTTAATGAGTTTAAGATTATTATACTTACCTCCTTGGTTGCAAAAGCTTTTGTTTTGTCAATTTCATTGTTCGATAGCAATTTATATATTGATAATAAGATGTCATGGATTTACCTCTTATATTTGTTGACTTTGTTCCCTTCTTCATAGTATGGATATTAAATGCTCCTTTCCTGCGATATGGTTTTGCCTAAAGTGGAGCTAGAGAGTTGGGAAAGGTGTCCTTTCCTATGATTTCTTCTAAAGTTGCCAAATTCGAAATTCTTCATCTTGAGTTGTTGATTTTCTGGTGGTGATCTTGAATTTGACCTTGGTTTTAAGATTTTTATATTTATTTTATGATGATGTGATTCTTTGATGGATAGAGTGATGGTTGTCCTACTTAGGTTGATTTGGAAATTCCTATTTTATAATTTTTATGGCCTAATAAGGCTTTGTGGAGTGCGTCTTCCTGATGATATTTGTCTGTGGCTATTCTTCGGTGATATGGAGTATTAGATTGGTTAGTTGTTGGCTAAAGTTGCATTTGTTCAAGTTTCTAGAGTTTTTGACGATACTGGTGACATTTTTAGCCATGGAAATTTTTTTTCAGTATGATTAGATAGTTCATGCCCTTCTGCGGATATGTAGTGGGTTATATGTATTTTTAGCTAATGATATGTCCTTTTTCATGATTCTTGTTTTGTAGCTATATTTTGTATTTGTTAGTAAATATATTGTTGGTTACTTGTGTTTTTAGTCGGCGGTTATCTATATGGTGGTTTTTGTTCTTCAGGTATATGCTGACTATTGATTGGTACGATTTATCTCAGATACGCCTAGTTTAGATACTAAAGTGGATTTTGAAGGTTGGTGATGATATAGGATTATTTTTTTTGGTTTGACTTGATAGCTTGCGATGATGATTTATAAATTCTGATTAACTTGGAGTATAAATGCTTAACAATCATTCGGTTTTGTTTGGGTATTTGAGATCGGAGGATTCATCCTTTGTGCTGAGATTGCAGCTTGGTGACATAGAGCTTGCATGTAACTTGTATTTTAGACTTGTCTTTGTTTAGATTTCTTTTTTAGGTGGGTGGAGCCTCCTCTATGGTTTCTTATTTTGTCTTATCGACATTGGTTTGATTATGGTTGATAATTATTTTGATGATTGCACATGGACCTAGTATTGGTTATTTCAGCTTTAACCTTGAGTCTCCATTTTTATTTTGAAAATTTGGATTATTTACTCAATGTGAGTAATGTACTCGACTTTGATTTGGTATGACCTCATTCTAGGTGGATGAGATATCCAGTTGTGGGACATTAAGTAATGAGAAGTTATACCTTGGATTTTGGGATTTCAGTGTTATTTCCATTTTGACTAGTTTCAGCATTGACATGGAATGCATTCCATGATTATCTTCATTAGTGTGACCAGACAAGGCCTTATGATCTTATTCTTATGTTGGCCATATGGACATTCAACGAGTCAGCTTATGTTTTTTAAGTTCACCATGATGAGACCGCATGGGCGACATCTA
>NW_025838599.1:0-1138 GCF_002878395.1 Capsicum annuum | reverse complement strand
ATATATATATATATATATATATATATATATATATATATATCATAGTAGAGAATAACCCTTCATTTTCTCCTTTCCGCTACCAAGAAACATCTAGAAATTAGGGTTTCTTCCAAAACCAAAAGATTTAATCTTTTTCCAAGAAATTCAAGAATCTTCCATAGAGATTCAACGTGATCCAAGAATCAAGCTTTCCTAATTAAAGGAATCAAGAAATCTAGCTCAAAAATGCTACAAACAACTTTATATCAAGTTTCGACATCTCAAAAATTATAATCCAAGGTATGTGGAGTTTGAACAAGAACACTCCGTTAGTTCTTGTGTCTAAAGATTTACTTTCTATTACTGATTTACATGATTTTTCAAGTGGGATTAAACGAAAATTTCTTTATTTATAATTTATGAGATTTGAGTTGAATAAGTTTGATAATTATGATTATTTCACCATCATGTTTCTTAAATTGACAATTTATTCCATGAGTTGTATATTGTGATTACATATTGATGATTTCTAAGCGATTTAAGACAAGTGTCATGAGTTATGCCTTTTCATGAGAAATTTGACTATTGAATACATATCTATATTTGAGACTGAAAGTCGAGAATAAGTCCTATGATGTTTCCTTGAAGCTTTTGATATTTGAAATGATTTGATAAGCAAAGGTGCTTGATGTTGAGAAAGATTGTTTTGATTTTGAGTCGAGTTAGGAATCCATAGTTGTTCATGATTTACAGATGAGATATATTTATGTTTTGGTCTCTATGATAGACCCATGAGTTGATATTAATTAAGGTAGATTTCCTAACGCGTTCTGAGCTGAGTCTGGGAGGAGTATTTAGCACCGAGCGGGAAATGTGGTATTTCCCCCAAAACTACGTGCCACCATAGGATTGATATTGATGATTGTGTGCCAGAGGCTCAGTATGGGATTGTGATTGAGAAATTGAGGTTGTACTCCTTGGCAAGAGTACGAAATCCCCGCCAATGTGGGGTTCTCTCCTTAGGAGTGCAAAATTGGACTCCATGCATCTCAAATGGTGTAGTTATATCGATTATAAGAAACTCCCACGTCCATAATGATCTAAGTACCATGAGTTACCGAGCTACTCTAAGTCATGAGTCAAAGAGTTTGAGTTGAGT
>NW_025838598.1:0-1160 GCF_002878395.1 Capsicum annuum | reverse complement strand
CCAACTTCGCAAATTCAAGCTATGATTTATCCCTACTGGCATTTACTGTGGATTCTTGAGGAAGAGGAAGTCGAGAAATCAAACAGCTAATAGCAAAAGAGAAAAAGAGAACTTTGAAAAGAAGAATGAACAAACACAACAGAAATATTTTTGGAAAAAGAGAAGGTAAATTAAAGCCACCTCACACCAAGTTCTAAAGCTATGTTTAACCTCAAACTTCCCAGTTATTTTTGACACTTTTGACTAAATATTACAGAGCACGCAAACATTATGATGAAGTACCAGAATTATCCCTGTATTCATCTTGAATTTGGTTGTGTCAGAATAACCTGCTATCTGATTTCACCACCAAGATACTACAAACTCTACTTATCAGAAAAGGAACGACACCACAAAATGGACATGAGTTCATATCAATGCGATAGAAGATGTGAAACATAGCTAAACACTATATTTTATAGGCTTAATGACAGATATCTCCATTCATGCCTGGTGATTTAACTTATACTGCGTATCATAAGAAAAATTACAAGGCCGTCTTTTATTTCAACAATTGTTTTGTTTCGAACTTACTATCATATCAAAAATTGCCTTGCTTTCTTCTTTCTTTTTCCGTTTAACCACTGGTATTCAAAACTCACTGGTTCAACTAACCCGAGTTTGTGACACATACGGGAGGGCGGAACTAGAATGTTAGTTAGGGGTGTAGCAGAACACAATAACTTTTGCCAAAATCCTATATGTATTAAGAAATTAGCTTAATATGTATAAATAATTGATGCAGACTTATTAAACTGCCTTTTCTAAGATCTAGGAATCATAAATTCAAAATCATGGATCCGTCTTTGGACATATAGTACCACTGAAGGGGAAGGCCTTATATCAGGAGTTTGTCCATTATCAAGACTAGAACCTGAAACCTCTTCGAACTCGAGACCTCTTGTTAAGGGTAGAAAGGTCTCGTCCATCTTACCACACTTGATGCTGCCTATGTTCTACAGGTATCTTCTCTTTGTGACGATATATTTGTTTTTCATTTATTAGTAGCACTAGCCTCTTTGATTAGAAAAAACATGGGGAAGAAAAAGACATACATACAACAACAACAACAACAAACCCAGTGTATTCCCACTTAGTGGGGTTTGGGGGGGGTAAGATGT
>NW_025838597.1:0-4220 GCF_002878395.1 Capsicum annuum | reverse complement strand
GCACAAAGAATAGAAGTAAAAAATTCAATGAAAACTATAAGTAGGTGGACGAAGAATGAAAATAATGTTAAACCAAATATAATACTTTTGACAAAAAGATTCATGTGTAGGCAAACGTAGAATTAAAGTAATGGATTCAATTGGACCTAATTCATTTGATAGAGACAACCGATTTAACTCAAACTATGAAAAGGTGGATGAAGAATAAAAAGGGACGAGTTCAACTAAATCTAATACTTTTGACAAAGACAGCAAAAAAAACTTAAACTTTAAGTAGGCGGATGAAGAATAAAAGTTAACAAGTTTAACTGAATCTAATACTTTGAACCGAGACAAACTACTTTTGACGGTGACAGACAAATCAAGTCAAGCTATGTGTAGGTAGATGGAGAATGAAAGTAACGAATTCAACTGAATCTTATACCTTTGACAAAGACAGTAGACTCAGCTCAAAGTATAAGTAGGTGGAAGAAGAATAAATGTAACAGGTGCAATTGAATCAAATACATTTGACAGATATAATAGATTCAACTTACCCATGTGTAGAGCGACGAAGAATAAAAGTAACGAGTTCAACTGAATCTAATACTCTTTGACAAAGACAGTTAGATTCAACTTAAATTATATCTAACAGGCATTGTATTTTGATTCTAAATTTTGACAATTCTAGAGGAAAAGGAGGTTAATAACCAAATGATATACATAGTAAAAAACAATAATTAAATCAATAGTAACATAGGTGGTGTAATCTCTTAAGTAACTAAAGGAGGTTACGACATAGACAGATCTTAGTCCTATCTTTGTAGGATAGAGAGGTCCTTTTGGATATATATTGACGACAACAAAATAACAAGATACATCGAACAACTAAGTAAATGAGAAAGATACGATGAGTTGGAGAGAACTTAATAACTTTGATCTATATCTTATGTTTGTCATAAAATTATTACTCCCTTTGTTTCAAATTGATGATTTGACACTAAGTTTATGTAAATTAAGAAGATTTCTGAATTTTGTGATAGACATGTCAAATGTACTAAAATGTCTTTAAACATGTCATATGAGAAATTGAAATTAGAAAGTTGCTAAAAAGAAAAACTTAATTAAAAAGAAAAATACATCAAAAAATTGAATGGAAGGGACTATTATTATTATTATTATTATTATTATTATTATTATTAGGAATATGGAGTTTCCAAATCTAACCTAGATGAGGTTAGCTATGACTTGAGTGCTGCCTTTGATAGAATATGTGATAGTAGACAATTTTACAAGAGAAGACTCTGTTGCCGGTGGAAAGTCAGAGAGGAGTGTCAGATTGACTTTTATAGTTAGGCAGGAAAGAGTTTTTGATGTTGAATTTAATTGTGTTGGGAATGTCAAAAGGGAGGGAATCAAGATTTCAGACTCCATTTTGACAAAAGAAAGAAGGTTACAAGGAGGGACAAGGTTTGGGGAGTAGTCCTTGAATCATGGAGCATAACGGAGGGTGATTAGCGACCCATCTATCTCTCCAAATATTAAATTTTTGGCCATTATAAACAAACCATTGGAAAAGATCATGACAGAAGTTCCAGGCTCTATGAACATTCCTCTAAATTCGAGAATGGGAGGAAATGTGTCTTCCGGTGTTAGGTGTCCTCTTTCGGTAATAACTCTAGCCCATAAGGTAGAGGGATTAGAATGCAGTATCCAGGCTAAACTGCAAAGCAAAGTTTTATTCTTGATAGTAGTTTTTTGCCTTCCCAGATCACCTAAGTGGTTGGGTTGGGTGATACTGTCCCACCTAACCATGTGCATTCTTTTTTTTTTGGAGTCAGTAGTGCCCCAGATGAAGTTTCTTTGAGACTTATCAATAAGGTTATGAATCTGAAGAAGGATATACTGCATGACATGGTTAGGAATACTTTCCAGACTAACCTTTGGCAAAAGTGGTCCTACCATCGATGTTTAGGATTTTAACCTTCTAATCAGCTAATTTGGTACTTAAATTATTAAGAATGAACTGGAAGTCATTGAGTTTAAGAGGGCCATGGAAAATGGGAAAGCGCAAGTACTTACCAAAAGAGTTGTTGGCGTTAATGCCAAGAGTAGATGAGAGATGATCCTTAGTAGAGGTGTGGCAGTTGGAGGAGAAAAACACCTTAGATTTGGCTAGATTAATTTTTTAGCCAGAGTGAGTGTTGAAGATGGCAAGTGTTCTAGCAATGGTAGTATAATTGAGAATGTTATCTTTAGCAAATAGGGTAAGGTCATCTATGAAGAAAAGATGGGAGATTTTTGGGCCTCTACGATTAATCTAAATGGGATTCCACTGAAGAGTATCCACTTTATGATTAATCCTTCTGGACAAAAGCTCCATACAAAGGATGAAAATGTAAAGAGTTAGGGGATCCCCCTGTCTCATTTCTCTGGAAGGCTTGAAACTAGATGTGTAGCCTCCATTGACAAGGATGGAAATAAATGCGGTGGAGATGTAGGACATGATAAGTTTGGAGAGCCCGGGGGGAAATTGAAAAATACTAGGGCTTGCCTAATAAAGGATTATTCCAGCCAATCAAAGGCTTTTTCAAGACATGGTTGAGAAATGTTTATTATTGGTAAAGTGAAGGTGGAAAAGGAAAATGAGAAACACCATAGACCCATTGAGATAAAATTACGTAATTTTTTAATTAATTTTTGAACTAATTTCAATTTTTCTAAAAATAGAATTTCAAATGTGATTATTTGTTTATAAAAAGGTAAAATTTAATTGATAAGTTTATATTTTATAATTCTTCACCTTAAATTTTCCAGAGAAAAATTATGCACGATGTAAAATAGATTGTTTATATTATATGGAAGGATTATATTAAAAAATAATCAGTTACTGTTATTGTTGAGTTTTTGAATCAGTGGATCTTTGCAAAATTATATATATTTAAGAAATTTATTACGATTCGAGAAAAGGGGATACTCGAACAGGAGTGATATAGATAGTTTACACTAATATAAATTGTATTAGTAAATTGCTTGAACTCATGATCTTGATAATTATTGTGCTTGAATTTGTCACTCAGTAATTGTCTTTTCGGGTTTTTCAGCAAGTAATTGCTCACATAAAATCATGAATAAGATTTTCCATTGCCATTCAGCTAGTGATATAACTTTGTTATTACTTTATTTGAATTTGTGACCTAATAATTACTTTCTTGAATTTGGCATCTAATAATTGCTTGTTTAAATTCATGAGCTAGTAAGTACTTGTTCGAAATCACGATCTATAAGTCATGATCCTTCATCTTTCATGAAAGCATGAATAAGATTTGCTAAGTTTTGCTTAGTGAGAGATAGTTTAATTATTGTTTTAATGTATCTGAAGTTTTGCTAAAGTAAAAAAAAAAAAAAAAAGGGAGACCCAGCAGAATTAGAGCAAGAATGATATTGTAAGTAATACGATGTAGGTAGTCTATTCTAAAGCTAACATCATTAGTAATGCTCGGTTGAACTCATGAACTAATATATGCTTGGTTGAACTCGTGACTTATCGATTACACGACAATTGGCGATTGAAAGGTGTTCTTTTGGGGAAGAAGAGTTCAAGTTCAAGAGAAATGAATTGTTAAAATGCGATAGCTATTTAGAGGTCCAAGTTCAAGTCTAAGAATAGAAATATTAGAGGCTAAAATTTAGTTTTGAAGAGATCCAAAACTGCGTCCAAAAGAGCCCTAAAGGAAACCAAATTTAGCCCTTAAGTAGAGCTAAAATCAGCAGCCCAATCAAATTCCACGTAAGGCTCAAAAGCAACAACCAAAACGACCCAATACATTCTTATTTCAAATCAAATATTAGAGTTTGTTTCTAACACCACCACTAAACAATGAATTTATTACAAAGTTGTAGAATGATTTTTTAGGGATTTATAAGCCAGGGTTTTCCTCCATATTCACTGACCCACCAGTGTTGAAAACTTGTTCTCTCCTTATTCTTTCAAGCTCTGTTCTATCTCGGTATTAGAGCCATTATAGACTTCAAATCTTTTCCTTTGTCTATGAAAACTCACCTTAATCCGTAGATTCAAAAGGACTTCGTTTAACTTTAACTTAGATGAACTCGGTGAGTATCTTCAATCCTCATTTTCTAGTCTATATTTCATATGATCCTGATCTTTTGTCTTCTTCATTTTAACCGTCAGATCTGCTTTTATGAGCTTTGATTCCATCTTCTTTTGTTGTACAACC
>NW_025838596.1:0-3967 GCF_002878395.1 Capsicum annuum | reverse complement strand
TAACGATGGTTAGTTAAGGAATAATGTCAGTTAATAAAAGATGATTGAGTGACAAGTAGTAATGTGTTGTCTAGTAATGATTAATGGATATAAGATGAGTAGTTGATAATAATGAATGGTGGATAAATGACGGTTTTGGTCTAATGATGAACCTTGACTAGATGTTAGATATTGACGATTAAAGAAATAGTGGTTAGTTGTTATCCCGTGAATAAGGATTATGTAAAGGATGCGGTTTGGTCTAATAACTAGAGGTTATGTGGTGACAAGAGAACTAGTGATTCTATTATAATAAGTGTTGGTTAACTAATAACGGGTGGTTGGGAAGTATTGATTAGAAGATATTCTATGGTAATATGATTATGTTATGAGTATTTTAGTGTATGTTATTCGGTGATGACTATTGTGATGCTCATACCCGGCAAGGCCGGAGGATATATTGATGATGTGTTGATACTCGGCAAGGTCAGAGGTTGGTTACGATGATGATGATCCTGATTACGACATTTATGATGAGTTATGATATTAATTGTGTACTTTGCATTTATTCCTTTATGTGTATCGTCTATTACTAGTATGCACCTATGTCTATCAGTGGTATGGGATGGTTGCATAGATATGGGTGAAGAATGTGCCTTGTGTTGTTGTATATTGATTGAACCTTCCGATCTTGGGGGGTGGGGGTACGTATAGGCTCGGCTAGGTATTTGGTTGTCCGGAGTAGCCGGTTATTCACGTTGTTATTGATATTTTTGTTATTATTGTTATGATCATTATTATAGCTAGCTTATGAAAGATTGGTCATTGATACAATATCGGGATTTAAGGTACGTTTTCGGCCCCTCCTATCTTGTGATTGCATTATTATGCACAATTATTTCATGTCTAGTTATGTGGATTAGAACCTTGAGTATGATAGTATTTAAATACTAATAAGTGTTATAATGAGGTCTTAAATGAGGATATGATGATATAGGTTATGCTCTGAGATGACCTCATGTTTATATGTATATATATTTATATATATATCTATCTGTATGAATATATGGTACTACCGTATATCTCTTCCTTCCTTCGTTGTTCATTTTGTATAGTCGTTACTTTGCCTTGTATGTTACTATATATCTTTCTTTCTCTTCTTATTCGTATATATACCTGGGATATATGGTATAACATTGACGTATATTGAATGTAGCTGAAATAAGATAGTTCACCCTGATACTTTCTTAGTCTTATTATGTTAGACACTTGGATATGAATAGGATAGTTTTCTCTTACTATTCTCATTGACTTATTATATGATTTCTGGACTCTTGGGTGTAGTTTTCATTCTGTTTATATGTTGTGACTATCTGCTTTGGCCCTTTTGAGATTCTCTATATAGTTGGCGAAGTGGCCTGTGAGTTAGATTTACCTCCATACTTTGTTGATGTTCATCCAGTTTTCCATGTCTCTATGCTGCGGAAGTATATTCCTAACCCATCCCATGTGCTAAGGTGGGACTCAGTCCAGTTAAATAAGCAATTGGCATTTGTAGAAGAGCCCGTGCTCATTTTGGCTAGTGATGTGAGACGGTTACGTACTAGAGAAATTTATGTAGTTAAGGTTCAGTGGAGGCATCGTCCAGTGGAGGAGGCTACTTAGGAGTTAGAGAGCGAGATGCGAGCTCAATATCCTTACCTGTTCGAGACTTCAGGTATTTCCTCATCTTTAACTTTCGAGGATGAAAGTTTCTTAGTAGTGGATGTTGTAATGACCCTTCAGGTCATTTTCTGTATTCCCGCTTATTTTCATCATTAGATCTTTTCCATAGCTGTCCAAAGTCATTTATGACTTGCTGGAACTGATATTTTGGTTTCCGCATAGTTCGTTGGTTTTTAGAACTAATTTTTCATTTAGAAGTCTTCGTCGATTCCAAATGACTGCCGAACAAAAATTTCAATAAAATAATTTTAGATACAAATTTCGACTGTGCTAGCAACTATGTAATATCAATTTTAGGGTAGGTAGATCCTTTGTTTGGATCCCACAACACCTGAGCTCATTTCGACCTATTAGTCGAAAAGTCATGCGTCATAATATATGGATGTGGGACCCATAAGTGGGCTAAATAACATTGGATAGAAAATACAACTTCACCAATGCATTCGAAATATCAAATTTAGTAGGGTTACATAGTTCGTTTGCGAAAAATGAAGTTCGAATGAGTCCAGGAGGACAAAAATAATTTTTGACCTTGCGGGCATATTTAAACTCGTATAAAAGGTCCTTTAGGCAAATTTTTGGGGCATTATTCATTTATTTGAGAACCCTAGCAGGCATAAGAGATTGTTGACAAAAAAATGAGTCTTGTGGGTTGAGAGCTTGAATAACTTGTGTAATCCATTTTTGCTACAAATCTAAGGTAAGATTCCTTCAAATTTGGTATTAATTTCTTGGTTTCTAGATCCCCAAACCCTAAGTCTTTGAGGCTCAATTGTAGCCACAAATGTAATTGATTTACTCAAATTTCATGAGGGTTTTAGCTCCCTAATGATATTTAGACTATGAGTTGGTCTCGAAAACTTATTTTTCAAAGGTGGGACCCACTTGGGGGTTTGGTGTCATTTTGGACCCTTGGCATAATGGTGCCATAATGGGCATTTTTGTTTCTTTATTGATGCTTAGATTATGTTGTTGATAGCTTGGCTTATGAAAGAAGAAACTTCAAGAAAAAGGAAGAAAAAAATTGTTTGGCAATTGGACTCGAGGTAGGTTAGGCTTACCCGTAGTTAGATTGAGCTTGGTTGTAATATAATTATTGATATTTTGTGAGATTGGGTGGAGGTTTTAGATGATAAATAGTTGAATGATGATGTTTGGGATTAGTTGATTCTCATAGGTTGTTAAACTTGTAAAAGTATGATTGTTGATCTTTAGCTTAGAATCTGGGATAGTTCTACGTTTAGTCTTATAAATTGTATGAGAACACTTTAGTTGCTCTACTAGATGAGAATGATGTTGTTTAATGACCTTAAAAGTATGTTGACCTAGTTATTGCTTAATCATGAAATGACCTTGGTGTTGGGTTGATTTAGGAAGAATACTTGAAGAAGATTTCTCCTATAGGCTTAGTAAAGATTGATAAGCCCTTATGGTGTGACTTAGATAACCTAGCCTAAATCCGGATAGAAGTTAGTCTTATAGAAGTGACTTTAGTATTATTGGGAGTTAGAAGTGGGACTTAACCCACCTTAAGCTTGAACCATGTAACTTATTGGTAACCTAGATACTTGATGAGTGTCTAAATTATGTTATTGAGATTATATGGGTTAAACCTGATTATCGGTTTATGAATAAGGTCGATGGTTGGAAAATGTGTATACTTGATTAGTTGTCTTATTGCCATGTTATGGATAGCCATGGAAAGATAGTAATTGTGCATATAATCTAGATACTCATGCTTATGCTCCTACTCACGTATCATAATGATAACTAGTAATAAAGTTTGATGGTTTATATATCTTATATCTCTCTTACTTAATTAGTGTGAACTTGTGTATGTTTATTGATTTGGGCCATATATGTGTGTATGTTGTTATGTTGGAAATTATTGATACTATGATGATGCCCAGTGAATTTGGAGGAAATATTGATACTATGATGATGCCTGGTGAATTCGGAGGAAATATTGATACTATGATGATGCCCGATGAATTCAGAGGAAATATTGATACTATGATGATGTCTGGTGACTCTGGAGAAAATATTGATACTATGATGATGTCTGGTGACTCTGGAGGAAATATTGATACTATGATGATGCCCGATGAATCCAGAGGAAATATTGATACTATGATGATGCCCGGTGAATTCAAAGGAAATATTGATACTATGATGATGCCCGGTGAATGTGAAGGAAATATTGATGTTATGATGATGCCCGGTGAATCCAAAAGAGGTAATGATGATACCCGATGAATCTGGA
>NW_025838595.1:0-1024 GCF_002878395.1 Capsicum annuum | reverse complement strand
ACTTGACCCGATTTGAGGGGCGGTCCATTTTTGGCTATACATACATTTTCACAAATAAACTGTCCAAGACTAATTATTTTAGATGTCTCTTCACAATAATTGTGATGGAGAAATGACCAATTCAAATTGAATGGATTTAAAATAATGTTACGACATGGATCAGGATTAAAAAATTTTCCATTTTCATCCATTAAATAATATTTAAATTTAATTACTTGAAAGGTCTGGTTTAAATTGTCAAGTTGCAAATAGTTAGTTACTAAGATCTAATTATGAGTTATTAAATGGTAAGATGAATAAAAATTCTCAATTGGAGGGCATGTTCCTAAAGGGACCAACGAATTCCTAATTGGAATTAGGGGATCTTTTTTAATTGATTCTTTTATCACACTGTGATATTTTACATCCTTGAATGGCCCCATTCAAGAATAATTGGCTGCTGACAAAATTATCAACGATTGACATTCCTTATTTCTGTTCAACAACGTATAAATAGTTCCTTGGGGTTGGTTAAGAGATTGTTGAATTTTTTCCTTGGAATAGGAATAAATGGAAGAAAAGGGGTTGATATTGGTACAATCTGATCCATTATTAGAGAGCAATTCTAACCCCGACGGATCATTCCTTTTTTCGATAGACGAAATAGGGGATTTCACTAAGTTAATTCTTAGGAAATGTCGAATCAAACCATTTGTGCTTATTTCAAAAAAAGAAGCACGGGCTTCTTCGCAAGAACTTTTTTTTGTCTTGGTTCCAATTCAATACTAAACAAGTCCGAACTAATTGAATACTTGTGTCAAAAATTCCTTGAATCGGTTTGCTATTTCCATAAAGGATATAATTGACAATTCGAAGTTGCACATCATCCCTTTCCTGCAATGGATCTGGTGGAAAGGGGTTGCTAAATTTATACCGTCCGTTATTTCATATGTGACGACAGGTCAAACCAAAACAATAAACCTTTTCTTTCTAGGTGTAATCCGTTGGACATAGACCCAATTTTTAACTTTTTTGGATTCCTTGG
>NW_025838594.1:0-1623 GCF_002878395.1 Capsicum annuum | reverse complement strand
ATTGAGTAAAAAAATAAAAAATATTCGAGTTAGTTATAAATTATGAAATAATGAACTAGCCCTTTTATTGGTTATTAGAACACTAACACTTTTTCCCTTGGTCTATGAACGGGAAGGGTGAAAGCGAGTCAGTATGTTAATTCCTCATCCATAAATCGGCCCTTCCCGTAGGTTCTTTTCTCAAAGAATAAAGAATTGGAGGAGGAAAATCTTGATAGAATTTGAAAAAGCAAACGACAAGTCGAAGGCAATAAAATATGAAAAATATATTTATTTTTCATATTTCTAAGCTAAGATTAAACAAAAGGATTTGCAAATAAAAGTGCTAATGCTACAACCAGTTCATAAATTGTTAAAAATTCCATAAAAGCTAGACTAAGTAATAGCGTACCTCGTATTTTTCCCTCTGCCTCAGGCTGTCTCACGATACCCTCTACAGCTTGACCCGCGACAGTCCCTTGACCAACTCCAGGTCCAATAGAAGCAAGCCCTACGTCCAATCCAGCAGCAATAACGGAAGCGGCAGAAATTAGTGGATTTCAGATAAGTTCCTCGTACCAAAAAAAAAGAAATGGTTAATGATACAATCAACAAATGAATTATGACTTAATTATTCCCTCTCTAGGACTCATCCAGTCGAAGTAACTAAGAACTTCGGATTGAAGTAATAAGATTATTGAATCATCAGAACTACTTCCATATATCTTTTTTACTTTTTAGCCACAGAATCTTTGTGAACCCAGACGACTTTCGTTCGCCCATTTCTTGTTCTTGGTTCGAACTATTAGTTGAATTATTTCTTGATTTCATCCGTTTATTCATTCAATTCACAGTCACAAGGGGCCGGAAGGACTTCTGGTCTATTAGAATCCCCTAGAGTAGTAAAATATATCTTTAGTTCATTTCATATATAACTAGCACGAGTCAATATCTAATATCACATATACATATCTTTCTTCCATAACGTAAACCAAACATTCATCTTAGATTCAATCCTATTGGAGAATCAAGCGTCGAAACATCTAGAAGGTTTGACTTATAGTTATTCAAGTACAGATACCTTCCTCTCCTAACCGACCTTTTCTAAAATACAAAAAAAAATCCCTTTTTTGTAAATTCTTTTGAATCTTACCTTTTCTTATTATTCCACCTAGATAAATCTAAATGGACAAATTGATTAGGCCGAATAATTCCATATGTTATAGAAATATCATTATTTGGTTGATCTAAGTTCATGCAATTTATTAATAAAAATGAATAAAAAAATTATTCATTTTTAGTATTTGGTCAATCATTGAATAAAATCAACTGAAAGGGAAATCATTTCGTCCTTTATTTTATTTAATTACACATCGTAAACCTATACAACAAGAATTATTGACAAAAATTCTTATATTCAAATTGTTTTAACAACGAATTAATTTAACAATGAATTAATAATGAGTTAAGTTAATATAATAATGAGATGGACTAAGCAATCTAAAGTGAATATTCATTGAGACAAAGTATGATATTAAGTGAAGGAAAAGGGAATTTTAGGAAAAAGATCTAAAAAAAAAAAGATCTTTTTCCCTTACTCTTTAATATCATCGTAATTTTTTTGCTATCACTCTAGATCGTATA
>NW_025838593.1:0-1771 GCF_002878395.1 Capsicum annuum | reverse complement strand
TTTTAGAATGACTTCAATTGGCACAGACAACATTACCCCAACTCTTCCTTAGCCTCTTAGACTGCCTTGCCTGACCTTGAGCTCTTCGTTTCGTGCCTTACTTCTGCTCTAACGAGAACTCTAAGATGAGGGAGTTAGAAGTTGGATTTGAAGCTGGACTTTCCCTATATGACATTTCTTTAAAGTCCGCTTCGAAGCTTCCAGGTTTACTTGTTTTATATTATGGTTATAGAGAATAACTTGGTCCCTTGCTTCCATTAGTCAGGCACAGGGATCTCATCTCTTTAGCTAGAATTATTCCTTTTGCATATATATATCTCGTCGATAAAAAAGAAATGATTTGACTTTTCCGTAGCTTTCTTCAAAACTCTTTCTTTTCTCTTTTCTTCCCACCTCATAGTTTTGAAATAAATGTCTTTTTTATTCTTGCTTCGCCTTCGCACAGAAGAACGAAAGGAGAAATCAATGCTCTAACGCCGGGATATCTCACGTGTCTGATAATGAGAACGTCAGTTATGGCCTTAGGTCATCTTTCTGTTCAAGAATCGATAGCCTTTTTAAGGAAAATTACCGAGCTCCACGATAGATACTCTCATCTCTATGTGAATTCTGACTTTGATTGGAAATCTCTAAGCGCTCTCTCGACTTCAGAAATGACTCTACTTGCTTACTAGCTGCCTTTATGACTCATATCAGAATTTGACTTGTTAATTTATAGAACTGAGTACACTAGGATAACAGTAGTTTCCTCTGTTTTTTATGAACCCACAACATTCTTTCTCTGTAAACCCCTCTATCTTCGTCATAACCAAACTGCATATCTCAAACCAAGCCCGAGTAGACTGCTTTAGACCATAGATCACCTTTGTTCACCTGAACACTTATACCATTTCTGCCTTCGCATAGGTAAAGTATGGGAGGAACTAGAGATTACAACAAGATATTAATCCTAATCAGAGAACAATAAAGTTCTTAGAATCGGATACAACCCTTGTTGGTGCTCCATTCAGTACCATTAGAATAACCATGTAGTTTTAAATGACTATGTGCTCGGAATATCCTAATTGGAAAGTTTTCCAACTTTCCAATCGGGGCTGATAACCCCGGATGATGCCATAAAAAAAGGTTCTAAATTGCCTCCTTATAATATTCAGGATAATTACATTCTTGAAAGGATCAAGGGCTCTACCCTCTCGCATAAAGTCTTACGCTCTTATCGTCAACCTTCATGGCTTTTTGCTCGTTTGGTCTCACTATTTCATTCCTGGTTCTCTCTTTCAAGCTTCTTTCCATCCTGGGGATTTCTTCTCATTCCGTCTGTTCTGCTAGCTGGTGTCGCCTTCTCTCTTACTTATCTATTCCCATCCATATTTACCTCTCCTACTCCACTACTTCCCTCCTTCAAGGCGTGATTAATGCGCCTTAAACCTCTCTTTTGAAAAAGAGCATTTTTAGTGGAGCCTTAGCACGTGAACCCATAGGAACAGGGCCCTTCTTCTTTGCAAAAAAGCTTCTGAATTATCATCACATCAGTAGGCGTAGAAAGCAAATCTTGGTATTGACTTATTGAAAATCTCTTTGAGATTGCTTAGACAAATCTTTTTGTGTGAGGCCGCTCCACCTTTCTTACCTTGTTTTTTTGGCTTCAAATTCTGTGACTCATAAGCCCTCCGTATCTAAAGATAGATGGCTAAAGGGCGGGTTCTGCAGTTAACTAAGAAGGTGATCGATTGGCTTGGAGAGGAAACCGGGGACTGAAAACTAAAAGGAT
>NW_025838592.1:0-1849 GCF_002878395.1 Capsicum annuum | reverse complement strand
GGTGTTTGTACTAATTTTCTTTGTAAAGATTATGGAAAGAATCATATAGGTATGTGTACAACCGACAATTATGTATGTTTTTGATTTGGTGATTCAGGTCACAGAATTTGAGATGTCCTAAGGATGGTCTACGAAGTTAGTACAATCGTTCTTAAGCTCAGTCTGGTTGCCCGAATCAGCAGGTTGCCTTTTTCCAGTGCCACTAGTGGGCAACACCCAAACAGACTCTATGCTTTTTAGTCCCAACAAGATCAGGAAATTTCTCCTGATGCGGTCACTGGTACGTTACAAGTTTTCCATATTAATGTTTACACATTGTTAGATCTAGGAGCTTCCTTGTCCTTTATTATTCCATATATAACAGTGGATTTCGGAGTCAATCCCAACATTTTAGCAGAGCCTTTCTCAGCATCCACCCAAGTGGGTCAGTCTATCATAGCCCGACGGATATATAGGAACTGTCTGATATGATATCTCAGGAAGTCAAGCTTCCAAATTTATGTAGTAATATTATTATGTGTAGAAAAGTAATGGGTGGGAATCATATCCAACCCGTTTTTACCTCAGTCCAAAGTTTTATACTCCAGTCATCACGATACCTACACATGCTTAACGTCTCAACTCAATCAACACAGTTTATATGCATGCACTTTCCATAGGATCGTGTGAGTTTCCAATTCTTAGTATGAGGAGTTCTAGTTCCCTCAGTAGTACGAATCATGTTCCATGAACACGAAAACTCAAAACTCAGGTCATGCAACTAATGATTTCTACACTCATAATACTCTACAGTTTTAGTCCAATTATTCAGAATAAGTCAAGTTTAGTCTTGCAGACCCAGTATTCAGCTATCAGTCATATAATTAGATATGTTACTATGTTTATGCATTCATGCACAGCGCCCATGTGAATACTTTCAGTAGACTTAGGTGAAGTGTCATAATGAGGTAGAGAGTGTAGTTGAAAGAGTGTCAGAGAAAAGCTCCATTTGAGAATTATTTTTCAATATGATTTAGTTCGTAAAGCCAATAATTAAGTGTAGCAGTCAGGCGGACAACGTCTTATGGTTTGGTTTTCCATCTTTCCATCTAGTCTCATGAATGTAATTGTTCTAAAATAGACAAACCTGGAAGTGGTGTCTTCAACTCAGTTCATGTATCATGTCACAGTTTCAGGCCATAGATAGTCAGACACGATTCAGTTCATAGGTGCCTTGTGTATCGCCTCAGTTATTCTCTGTATCTCAGCCAAGTCAGTACTCTTCGGGGGACATAATGTCCTAAGGGGGAGATGCACTATAAACCTAAGCTTTAATGACCAAAACCTCCCAGTTCTCTTTATGTAATAAATCAAGTTCAGAGTAGTGGGTACTCATAAATTGACCCTCAAGTTCCAATCTCAGTCGTAAGCCACGCATCCAAGGGGGCTCAGTTCAGTTCAAGATATTCAGTTTATGTATCAGGTTCCAGTATCAGTTATGTCCTCATGTTCCCATTCATGCATACACCAAAAATGATCTTGGGTTCATCAGTATATTTCAGTTTAAATAATAGCTTTTTCTTAAGCTTATTCAGTCTCATGCTCAAATTTTCCATCATAAACTATGTATCAGTTACCATTGCATATTCAGTCATATGTTCATGAGTCAGTTCAGTCAAGTATTTATGCATCAGATATGCATGTTTAGTATGAGAAACTCAGCTTATCAGTAATCCCAGTTGTGCATTCATTAATCAACTCAGTCATGTACTCATGCATCAGATATTCATATTCAGTATGAAATTTAGTATGTCAGTAATGTTAGCCATATAATCATGTTTAGGATATTCATGTACAGTAAGTAATTTTA
>NW_025838591.1:0-1294 GCF_002878395.1 Capsicum annuum | reverse complement strand
TACTTATAACTAAAAAGTTATTTAATTTTACCTAGAATAACAAAAAGTCATTAGGATTCAAAAGCAATTCTACGAAGTGGAGTTTGGGAAGAATAGAGTGTACACAGTCTTGTATCATCACCATAGAGGTGAGAGATAGAGATGTTTATGATAGACCCCATCTCAGGACTAAGAGAAAATAAGAGATTGAAAAAAATTAAATGACTTTTTGTGCCAAAAATAAGTGTTCAGTAACTTGTGATTCTTAGCCAAAATCGACCTACTCTTTGTTGTAAAAAGTATTTTAGTGTGTTTTTGGTGATAATTGAACAAAATTAAATTATTATTTTTTACGTTACAAAAGATTAATATGTGCTTTTGGTACAATAAAAAAAGGCTATCATAAAATGATTAATCAGGGCACAAAGCCACTAACACACATAAAAGTTGACCAAATTTCTTTTTTATTTGTTTTCTTCTTGCAAGGAGTTTGTTTAATTATTCTTATTTTGTATGTTAGGATTTGGATTTTCAATCCTTTTAGTTCCTCTTCCAGTAACTTTACCCTGACTTACACAATTTTGCTTTTGTAAAGTAAGTAGGATTTAATATGATCTATGTGTATTTTAACTTGAATTTATTTAAATTCGTGATCTCTCTAGCTAATCACAGTATCACACAATGATACTTTTTACTGTTGCATTAAGATATTTCTTTAAAATAAAAAGGACGAAAATTATGACCCAAAACAAGTTTTTATTCACATGCACCATAGATTTTGAAGCCTAAATGAAAATCGAACAATTTCTTAAAAAATTAAAATCACTCATCCAAACTTTTACATTTCGCAATTACAACGACCATGAATTGACTCAATAAAATCCAGGTATGCAGATTATTTCGTGCACAATAGCAGGGTAGTCATTTAAATTGTCGGTGTATGTATATAGGTTAAGCCTTTTTTCTATTATATGTGGTCTAGTATTATGTAAATTTAATAGTGAACAAGTTTTATAAATATCTTCATTAGATTAGGTGACTTGCATACGTATTGTTGTTTGATTGAAAATTAGTTATCTTGGAATTAACTATCCATGATTAAGTATTACACCCTTCAGGTAGGATTAATAACTCTATAACTTTGGGATAAGTCATCTCATACATTTTCTAAATCAAACATGGGATAGATTGATCCAAAAATTAATCTCAATATTAATTATCTCTAATCTCTTATACCAAATGATACCAAACACTAGCTGACTGTACTCTACTACTTTCCATTTTTACCATAGATTTTCGGAATTCCTTAGAATAT
>NW_025838590.1:0-1099 GCF_002878395.1 Capsicum annuum | reverse complement strand
GACTTCTCCAATGGAAGAGAGAAGTTCTCAATATTACAAATGTAGTTGTTGTCTTCAATATTATGAGTGAACTAAAGAGAAATAACCCTAACACATGTCTTATATAGTCTATTACAAATGAGAGACAAAAGGACCAAGATACCCTTGGCATCAAAGGGACGGGTTTGGGGTGCTTTGGAGGGCCTCTTCACACTTCAATAAGTATAGGCCCTTAGATGGACTCACAAGGACCTCACACTCGGCGAATGATGTGAACAAGGCTTGGAGTCTTTGCAACTCACGTGTTTGGCTTCGTGTGAAAGATCTCGAACTAGAAATACTCGTATCAAATAATCTCCAAAAATAGTAGTCTGTCAAAGAGATTACACAATCAGAAATATCTTTTGTTTATTAGTTCACACAGCAAATTATTTTATTTACTTGAATCAATCATTTGGATTAGGCACAAGGACAATTACTTAAGGCAATAAGACAACAAAGTTGCTGGTTAAGTTGTTGCCATGTTGATCTCTTCAAGCATTTCCCTTTTCTGTCCCAGGTTTGTGTTGCTATGGATTGGAAGAAACAGGAGAAAAAATAAATCAGTGAATAAACAATATTTCTAGAATAAAAACAAAAGTAAATATTATACTATTAATGTAAATTATTAATATTCTACTATTTATGATTGCCATTAGTGGTAGGATAAATTTTAACATATATATCCCTTGCCCCCTTAACTCCCATTAGTTCTTCTAAGTTTTCATATTCACTTGAAAAGGAAAAAGAAAAACTATGGCAGGGAGATTACCAGTAGTAGCAAATGATGGAGAACAGTACCATGGAAAGCTGACATGTTTTGTAATATTAGCTTGTATGATGGCTGCTATGGGAGGTCTAATCTTTGGATATGACATTGGAATTTCAGGTTTGATTTTTCTGCATTTCCATAAGTTATACAATCATGACACACCTAATAAAGGTTTCAATTGTCCAACGAATTCTGTTCCTTATTAATTACCTTCATTTTTTTAATGTACAACCAGCTGCTAAAGTATGAATCAATTGATCTTTTTTTATTTCACTTACACAAGTTTTGAAAATGTGAAGGTGGAGTAAC
>NW_025838589.1:0-1405 GCF_002878395.1 Capsicum annuum | reverse complement strand
TATATATATTGTAGTATATATGTGTATATATCTTCTATAGACGTATATATTTAATGTATACATGTGTATATGTTATATAAATTACTATATAACTATATATATATTGTAGTATATACATATATTGTAGTATATGTTTTACTTAAAATAGTACATATACATTGAATGGTGCGTATATTTGTGTATATATCTTCTATAGATGTGTATATTTAAAGTATACATGTGTATATGTTTAGTAAATTAGTATATAACTATATATATTGTAGTATATACAAAAATTGTAGTATATGTTTTACTTAAGCTAGTACATATATATTGAATGGTGCGTATATTTGTGTATATATCTTCTATAGACGTGTATATTTAATGTATACATGTGTATATATTTTATAAATTAGTATATAACTCTATAATATATATATACTTATATATATTGTAGTATATGTTTTATTTAAAGTAGTACGTATAGTCATATATATTGAATGGTGCATATATATATGTAATTGTGTATATATGTATATATTTTTTAAATTCTAATGTAGTATATACTATATATATAGTGTATATATATTGTTTAACGTATTTAAAGTGTATATAGGTGGGTATATATTGTATATATTGAAAAAAAGTTTTGTTTTTTAATTTTTGACCGGATTGGGTTACGTGGGCCGGGTTAGGGTGGTTTTGGAAATTTTTACTGTTGAGCCCGGCCCGACCCGACCCACTTAATCCCCAACTCGAACCCGGCCCGGCCCACAACCCGCTTAATTTTGTAGGGCCAGTTCCGGGTTGGCCCGACCCGGCCCACTTTACAGGCATAGTTCAACAGATGTGAGGTATTCAAGCTTTTTTAGAAACAAAAATATGAAAATCCTAACGAGGAACACTTCTCCTCGCTTTGTTTGTTTTCAGTTTCCACCATGTTACAAAATTCTTTCCAAACTAAGATGAACTGAAAATAATCAAACTCCTTATTTCATGCTTGTGCTTGTAAAGTTCTTAGATAAGTTTCACTAAGTTGCCGCTCAAGCTCTAAGTTGAGCATATAAAATGGTGTTCGAAAAGTTTATCTAACGAAAATGACTCCTTCAGCTTCACCAAAACAATCAGATCCACTTAATAGGCCGCCGTGGGATAGTCCGATAATTTTTTTCCAAAATTGGATCGGGGCCTGGGCCCACCCTTCGACCCTGCGGGGCCACCCTCACCTTCTCCAAATAAGGTTGGGGGGCCGTCGATCAATTTTTGGCCCAAACCGGTTCCACCCCAAGAACCATAGATTAACACCCATTGAATTGGCCCAAAAATGGCCTGTTCTTGCCGTTTTGCCCGTTTGACCACCCAAACGGCCCTGCCAAACCCACCAGCCTGTACTACCTCACTCTTCAGCCTACCTGGGATCCCTCGG
>NW_025838588.1:0-1851 GCF_002878395.1 Capsicum annuum | reverse complement strand
AATGTAATGATTTAAAGAATTTGTTCAAATTTGTAAATAAGTCAATTTTCAAATTATTAATTGTAAATGCTTCATCATTAACAAAAATCACACACAAAAAAATCAATTAACGATTATCTATCAAGAATACATGATAATTTATTATTTTAGGCTTCAAGAGCATACTACAATTATAGTCACAAAAAAAATTCTCAATTAACAATTGTCTATAAAATATATATGATATTTTTGTAAACATAAAAAAATATATAAATTTTTTTAGATCTTACCTTAAATCAAAAATAAATTTGTCTCATTAATTATAAATACCATCAATATTTCAAAAAAAAAAAATCTCAGAAAGTAATTGTCAATCAAGAATACATGATAGATTATTATTGTAAACTTCAAAAATATAATAAAATTTTAGAAAACCTACCTCAAATCACAAAACAAATTCTTCTCTTTAATCATAAATACTAATAAGATTTTAATCATCTAGAATATATTAAAAAATTAAAATACTTACCTCAAATCTCAAGTAAATTTATCTCTTCAATCAAAAGATATATCAAGATTTTACTAAAACACACCTCAATTAACAATTATATATCTATAAAATTACATGATAATTTATTTGTTGTAAATTTCAAGAATATACTAAAATTTTAGAAAACTTACTTGAAATCACAAGAAAATTTATCTCTTCAATCAAATAAAAGAAACAATAAACTAAACCAAGGAAAAATTATCACTTGCTATAAAACAATATTAATATAGCTTAAAGAACTCACTTGATTAGGAACAATCAATTGTATGGAGAACCAAAAAAATATTAACAAAGTTTAAACCTTTTCTAATATAAATACTATTATAGTAAGTTTTCTACTTATATTGTCATTATTTTTTCCTTTTAAATCTAAGTTAATTAGGCCTCATCTTTAATATGAATACAGTAATATAGTAAAGATACTACTCCAAAGTTATTACTCGTGTGAAGGAAAAAAAAATTGATTTCTACTTTTGAAATTAGTGCTAATCTTTATAGTGAGTACAGTTCTAGTAAGATACAATTTTTATATAAGGTAAAATTATGATTGACTAAAATTATCTCTTATCATAAATTTAGGATTTTTAATTTTTAAAAAAAAATTCATATATTTTAAACTCTTGATACCCATATATTTTAGAAGACAATATTATAAATAATTATTTAAGAAAATAGTGAAAAGATGATTTTGTCTAAAGAAGAAACTTTTAATGAAGACTAAAAGTTCGAATCACTTTTCTAAAGGTTTTCATACTTTTAATAGATTATAGATTATAGATATAGATTATTATTATTATTATTATTATTATTATTATTATTATTACTATTATTACTATTATTATTACTATTATTATTATTACTACTATTATTATTACTATTATTATTATAGAACGTTTTTGTCATAATTTAGTTAGAATAAGATTAGTTATATATAATTTAGTTTTTTAGTAGGACACCTTTTCTTCTAATCTTTTTTACACGCAATTAGGAAACATATTTATTTGTTGGGTTTTGGATAGGATTTTTGTTTTTTCAAAATTTATATTAGTTTATTGGATGTGTAATTTAAATATACTATGCGAAAAGGTGATTTTGTTTAAAGGAATGACTTTTAATAATTAATATATATATATATATATATATATATATATAATTTTTCCTTAAAAATAAGAAGATACTCAACAATTATAAAAAGAAATAAATTAATGTCTATTGACACTTTTCAAGCCATATGGTTAAAATAAGAAAAAACTATCGGACTTACCGGATATAAGTACTTAAATAACCTATCTAAGCTTCAATTAATTACAATTTATAGCATA
>NW_025838587.1:0-1167 GCF_002878395.1 Capsicum annuum | reverse complement strand
GTATTATGGTATATAAAAGTAGCAATTGTAGTTTATAATATAAATTCATTATTTTGGGTATAATTTTTTTTTTTTATGAAAATTTGTATCACTTACAAAATTTGTATTTTTAGTATATGTATCATATGCGACATAAAATATTTATGGATAATAAATATATGCACGATAATATACACACACACACACACACACACACACACATATATATATATATATATAAAATTAATTAGTGTTAAACTAATTTCGTAGTAGATAAAATATTAGTAATTATATTAATTAGTAATTTAGTATCATTAGCAGAAAAATAATTCCTTAAGCAAGGAGAAAAAATAATGATGGAAGAGAAAGAGAAATATATTAATTAGGAGATAGCATCAAATTAGGAATTGTAGTTATCTTTTCTGATTCTTTAAAGAGGCTATATATATAAAATAAACTTTTATATTTTAATATTTTAAAATTACTGTTATTTATGTAGTTAAGTGCCCATAAAAACCAGGCCTTTGATAGATTAAGCACTTATTAGTAGACCACAAAGCCCAGTAATTTACGCCACGTTCCAGTAAAATTTCCTAGTCCAATCAATATAGCTGAATGACTATGTTTATTTTGCTTTGCTGGTGCGCCAAATTTATCCTATTCAATGGTCATTTTTTATTTACTTTTTCGGTATAAGAGACTTTTTTGGTAATTCAATCGTGAATTACTTTCTATAAAAAGGATCAACAACGATAGTGTCATTAATTACTCAATAGGATATGACTACAAAATAAAAGGATGGCGCTGGTGTTGATCAACGTGGCCAGTTTGATGCAGTATTATTTGACCATCGGAAAAGGTTCAAATGTAGTTTTGAATTTTAATAAACGGTATGTATATATATCTTTCATCATACTTTGGGTATAAATATACCCCCGTCATTAAGAATTTGGTACATATACACTCTTCTCACTAATGGAGTGCCACGTGTCAGCAATCCTGGCCACTTACTTATTTTTATTTATTTTAACCCTAAATAAATAATCCATCCTAATTTAAAACCCACTACCGACCCATTACTCCAACCCGACCCAATCTGAATTGGACACCCAATAGCATCTCCTTCTTTCACTCTCACCTACCCCCTGCACCCTTCCTCAAACCCCACCCCACCCCACCCCATACTCG
>NW_025838586.1:0-1704 GCF_002878395.1 Capsicum annuum | reverse complement strand
TATATATATATGTATATACATATATATATATATATACATATATATATTGGAATATGATCATGCATGTGTGACTTTGAATGATTTTACCATAAAACTCGTTAATATTTGACCTATATACATAATATATAATTTTTTGACGAATAATATTTAATTAAATTCCTCCGACTTATTAATTCTGCCCATGTCACACCCGTTCTACGCACAATTTAATTGAAATTTCTTCGTGGAAAGTTGTATTGAAATAGTTTTTACAAATATTATACAAGGATCATAAGTAGACGCATCAGAAGTTCCATCTAGATTACTTTTCTATAAAATATAGTAGTTTCTTTCAAATTTATTGAAGTTTCATGTACCTATTCTTGAATGCTCGTTATATATATAGTGGAATATGATATGCACGTGTGACTTTTTACACATATAATACATATTAATTCCTTCTATTTCTTCAAGTGAATCTCTTTATATATATCGCGATGTCTATTGTATCGACTTGGCCTTTCATAAGTAGTAAACGTTCATAATAAACACAATTATTGTATGTTCTTGACTTAACACACTTTTTAGTTACATTCTCTTGTAACATATGAGAAATGCAAGTTCAAAATTCAGGTATGATATTTTTCGATTTTTGTATCTCCTTATCAAAATGCTGACTCCGCCGCTACTTTCATTTATTGTTAATATTATATTAATTCAATTGGAATACCATATTGTTAATATTTTCATTTCAATTGACACTTCTTTCATGGAAAAATTACACTGTCCAGCTTGATTAAAAAAATATTTTTTTAATGTGTATAGAGTAAAGCATCTACTACCCTTGAAGTAGGTATGATCAAATTTGCTACGACACACTTCAACTTCACGGGGGTCCTATTACCCCCCATGAATTAAGTTTTTGCGTCTTTTTATCAATCTTTTTAGTTGACGCGGGTCTCATTTTATGTATTAAAGATGCCATATCAGCAGCAAAAAGGCGACAAAAATACATTAAAATTGAGTTCAGGAGGGTAATAGGACCCCTGCGAAGTTGGAGTGTGTCGTAGCAACTATATATATATGGCCATAGTTCGGAGAGGTACCAGATGCTTATCTCATGACACCCCCTGCAACGCTCCTTCTGAGTTTGCTTTTTTATATTTTGATACCTCGATCTTCGCAAAATTTCTTACTCCACTATTATTATACTAATATTTATATTGACATGACACCCCTTGCAAGGCTCTTCTGAGTTTACCTTTTTATATTTTGACACCTCGATCTACGTGAAAATTCTGACTCGACTATTATTATACTAATTTTTATATTGACATGACACCCCTTGAAAGCTCTTTTAAGTTTACTTTTTTATATTTTGACACCTCGATCTTCGCAAAAATTCTGACTCGACTATTATTATACTAATTTTTATATTGACATGACACCCCGTGCAAGGCTCTTCTGAATTTACTCTTTTATATTTTGACCCCTTAATCTTCGTGAAACTTTTGAGACATGCTCGAACTTTAGAAGGGTCCTATTACCCCTCTGGACTAATTAAAATCGTATTTTAGCAACCTTACTGCCTACGTGGCACATACGTGTGCCTATGTGGACCTTCAGTGTGTTGATTCACTGATGTGCCACACATGTGTCACATAGGCACTAAGGTTGCCAAAAATACGATTTTAATTAGTACAGGAGGTAATAGGACCCTCCTAA